>NC_048425.1:8581250-8583688 GCF_013103735.1 Etheostoma cragini
TGGCCATGTGGTTGCTGAGGCTCCACAGCCCATACAGGGCACACAGCTTGCTTAGAACAGGTCTGAGACCAGCTGGTGTGTCCGTATCAGTAGTCAGCTCATGAAATCTGTAGAACAAAATGGATAACTTAACATTTTAAGTTTTGTTTTATCCTTACCTTACGTATTTCCTCTTCCCTGCTCAATGATTTAGTTCCTATTATCTTCCCTGATCAACACACTTTTTGTGTCACCTGAATTAATGAAGTATGTCTGCCTTTTGTCTAGCTTAGTGTTAAAACAAAGAATTTTACTGTGGTCACTGTAAGTGAGCTTTTGTTGAGAGCGCTCCAGTGGAGATTCACACATTATTTAAACAAAGGACCTTTTTTTCAATAGTTTGAGCAGACGGTAGTCGGTCCATGCAAATCCTCTACTCTGGTGAGGGAATGTTTTCTCAGTTAATCTGTTGCTTTCTGTAACCTTGTATCAAACCCTAGCCAGAGACTCTGATAGAAGAGGATCCTACAGGTTCTTGAGACCTTCTATATCCTCTGCACAGTGAATAAAACCAGCCACTAAATTGGACCTGAGATAACTTTTTCTTCCACAAACCTTTGGAGGCAGTAGTGTTCTATGTAGGCGATGGCCAGGGAGCGACAGTAGTAGACCTAAACACACACACACACACACACACACAGGGACACACACATCAAGCCACTATAATCACAGTTCACAGGTAAGTTTTACTCTTTGTATATCAAATGAGAGTCCAATTGGATTGTTAATCTTTACAGTGATCGCTCCAGTCAATACTGTAAATCCCAAAGACCAAGAGTAGGGGGAAACTGCCGAGCTAGCTCCATGAAAAGTGACATTGGAGCTTCCAGATCCCATTTAAGAAGTAAGAAACCGAATTCACATTTAATTCAATTTCAATTATATTATATTTATAGTATCAAATCATTAACAAGACTTCTCAAGCCACTTTACAGATAGAGTAGGTCTAGACCCCACTCTATCGTTTACAAACAATAATTCCAGTTATTACCCCGAGAGCAAGCATTTAGTTTAGCAGTGATGAGGAAAAATTTCCTTTTAGGGAGAAAGCTCGGACAGACCCAGGCTCTTGGTAGGTGGTGTCTGACGGTGCCGGTTGGGGGTGTGATGACCAGTGTCAATAATAGTCACAATAATGATAATGGAACTATGACTAGAAAGAGTAGTTGTCGTGGTTCACGGCGTAGCAGGGCACTGCAGGGTGTTACAGGGCATAGCCAAAAAGGGACGTGCACGCGCCTTTGCATTTGCAGAACAGCCAATAGGATCGCTCTCTTTCTCTCTCGGAAAAGATCTGTGATTGGCCAACGTCTCCTGTAAAAGATAGATTTCTAAAGTCTGTAAACCCGGCCAAGAGGAGATGCAGAGTGCTAGTTTTCTCTCAGACCACTTAAATGTTATTATGGATTTTTTTTGCCAAAAGTGTCTATACCAGCTATAAACCAGACCGTAAAGTCTTAAGTATAACATATTTGGTAGATAAACGTAATCCATATATGAGCATATACTAACTAGCTTACATGTCTTTACATTTCTATGGCAACAAGCAAGACTTAACAAAAATGTGGCGTTGTGTGATTTGATCTTTGTTGTGGTTATTAACCCTTCAAACTACATACAATATGCACACTGATGCCGGTAAAGCTTCTACTGTGCTTGTAAAGCGTTCAATGAGGAATAGGAGAGGGGACACTGTACACAGAGCCTTACAGTGTCTTGACTTGACTTATCAAACTTTATTTAAAAAAACTGCACATGTACACTCAACAACCTCAATTAGCATGTGCGTATGTCATATTATTGCTGCAAAACAAGTCGAAAAAGTTACCGAATCCAGTGACACACACATTTCCCAGAACCACAGCACACACCCATCTGACACTCTGTGTGACCTCCGGCCTGCATCAGTGACATAACACAAACCAGATGACGGCAGCCAAGACTCTGTAAAGAGTAAAAAACTCGCACCTCTGTTTTACTTAACACCATTTAATTCTGTTTCTAATTATCTGGCCTGGAGAGATGACGCAACATATCTATCTTCTGTGAATAGCGGTTCAATTCTGAGACCTGAATTCTACTGCTTTGGTTTGATTATGAGTTACATTAGAAGCTTGGCAAAAATGTATCCATTAAGGCTCTGCACAGGTGTGTGTGTGTGTGTGTGTGTGTGTGTGTGTGTGTGTGTGTGTGTGTGTGTGTGTGTGTGTGTGTCTTACCTGGCTGTCGTTACGGGCCTCAAACTCATCCTTTCCCGAGGCCATCTCCTGCCTCAGCTTCTTCTGGCTCTCTTCCAGCAGGAAACACACCAGCCACTTATAGGCTGCCAGTGGCACTGATATGATGAACAAAGAGTACACTCACTATGTTAAACTGAGAAACAACGCTGGAAATGCAAT
>NC_048425.1:8585674-8591674 GCF_013103735.1 Etheostoma cragini
ATCATCTTAACTCACTTGTCTGTCACTCTTCTCCCTCATCATCTGTCCAATCTGGAACTCAACAAAGTTCATGAAGATGGATTTGGAGAAGTGTTCAAGAGCATACGCTGCTGCCAGGTATGGAATCAGCCGCCATTGCTGAAATAATGTAAAAAAAAATAGTGAAGGAATTTTTAAACATTTATTTATTTTCTACAGTGCAGTGATAAAAATTCTGTAAATATACCAGAATTAGCCAAAAGGCTAATTTTCCAATAATACATGAAACACAAATAACATAAAGCAGTAGGTGTTTCAGGACAAATCACAAATGAAATGCACATTTTATTTAATCTGTTCTAAATGTACTAAAAAAGGGGGTATTTTTTTAAAACTGTGATTACCCCTAATGTGATGCACCTGTGTCCAATTGTCTCTTTGGTCTGTGTATATGTGCCTGTCCGTTTCCGTGGTCCTGTGCCAGTTTGTTGTGTACTGTTTGTGTCAGCTTGTTTTCCCCTTGGTCTTCAAGTGAGTTTGTTAACCGTGCCTCGTTTTCTGTTTTTGAATCTCTGAGTTTTGGTATTTTTGCTAGTGTTTGGACTTTGGCCCCCTTAGAATGAGTTGTGAGTCTTTTACCTTGTAACTTTAATAAGGTACTCTATAACAAGATAAAGTACATTTGCTTTCAAATCCACTCCCTCCATCCTGACCTGTAACTGGTACTCCAACACAGGAATCTCCTCTGTGTTTTTGGGTCCAAACTGTCTCCTGGTGGCTGAGAAGCGGATGGCGACAGTCAGAGCAAGCTTCAGGTTGACCAAAGCCATCCTGGTGATTGACACCCTGCCAACTGACAGGGCACCCAGAGACTCCCCAAGACGCTTGTTGGGGTCCTAAAGGAGAGAATGTCACAAGGGAAAGACATAATGATGGGATATTAGTCCAGCCACCAGGGGTAGCTGGCTTTACTGAGCCTAACCGTGGCCGTCCTGGATAAACAGTATCACAAAGCTGTTTATCTACTGGCTCAGTTAAATCTGGATTTTTTTTCAGCATTTTTTGAGTGAAAGTGGGGGAGTTGTTAAGTACAAAAAACATCATCAGAACAACCAGTGGAGCACTTACCATAAATATTCCCGCAGGAACATTTGGTTAAAGTGACAGCAAAAAGCAATATTCAGCAGGGTGAAATGTAAACGACAGAATCAAATAAGTAGTCTAGAAGAAGCTGCAGAAAGACTATAAATCATTTCAAGGTTAAAAAAAGTTAATGTTACCATGGGGATCTACCCTGGTTTAAAGTCTGCCAGCTTTGCAAAAGCATAAAGCTAAGCCCAAAGATAGCTAGCTGCCTGACTCACTCATCTAGCTTTCTAATGCAGGCCCCTGGACTGTCCTTTCTATTTACACCTCTCAAGAGGTACCAGAGGAATGTTCCAGGCCTGGTTATCATTACCAGCCATCTTCTCACCACATCCATATGGATTTGGCCTCTGAGAGCTCATTAAATCACTGCAGCAGTGACAAGCAGCCTTATTGTGGAGACAGCGTTTGACTGCTGTTAAAGGTAGCCCACTGCATTTGTCTATTCCCATCTGTGCCTGCTTGCTTTAAAAATAAAGAGTTTTTGCAAGGGGAGCGGTTCCTATGGGATGTGCTGGCATAATAAACATTGATGGGAGTACAAGAGTGTTAGATTTTTACACAGCTTTGAAATGCCAATTCAATTCAATTACAGTAGATTCTTTTGTAATGGTTTTTTGGTTTTATGTGTGTAGGTCTCCATCTCGAGATTTCTGCTTTGGCTGAGCCAGGCAGCTTTGGCCCAAGTGGTAGGGAAGGCTGTAACTTAAAAACTCTGGAGGCGGTACCTTAAGAACTCCTCTGCTGTCTGTTCAAATCTGCACAGTTTAGGAGTGATGTTTACATTGTCACATTGTTACATTTTACATTGAATGTTCTACGTTGTTGACACACGTGTAAAGCAGCTAATCCAATCTTGTTTTTTTCCATCTGATAAATATTAGCAAATTGAAGTGTAGTTTCAGGCAGGATAAGGTTAGTGATTTGCATGTGTGACTGACACTTCTGGAACCTTATTTGACAGTGTGCCCTCTAAGGTCTACTATGTCAAATTTGCTATCTGTTCCTCGCACCTGGCTTCGGACCTGTGGGGACCGAGCCTTTGAGTCAGTAGCACAGAGACTTTAGGATGCTCTGCCTCCTCCAATACCATCTGTTGACTCTATTAAAATCAGTTAAAACTATTTTTAATGGAATAGGGTTAGGGGTTCGCTATATGAATACATTTTACTTACTTCCTTACACTAGGGTAGAGATGTCCAATCCGTGCATACTTTAATGGATTGGTGTCAGCTAAAATAACAATTTCTTTGCTGTTGTGTCTTGTCCACCTCAGTGCTGCAGTGGTGCTCGTCTGCTCAATCGAGACGTCTTTACTCCGATCAGTTCATGTCATTGTTAGGAGTCGCAATCGCCCAGTTAAACTTTGATAAAAATCATAGCAATACTTTAAGCGTATTCAATTTAATTTTACATATAGTATCAATGCATTACAAGAGTTCTGTCAAGACACTTTACAGATAGCATAGGTCTAGACCAAATTCTTTAATTTACATGGACCCAACAACTCCAGTAATTCCCCCAAGAACAAGCATTTAGTGTGACAGTGTGGAGAAAAAAACTCCCTAACCCTAACCCTCTTCAACATTTGTACAATCAGTTTATAAAAAGGGTTTGTCAGATTATGTGTACTTATATTTTAAATGCATATTTACAGCAAGTAAATATAAGGATCGGATTACTGGAAGAGGCTCGAAAGCTCTGTAAAGATGAGGGGAACTTCAGAGTTGGTAAAAATAAAAAAAATTAAAAACATTTTATTAATTGTTAAAAAGTAGTGCTGCTTTAATTTATCTTGAATCAATGCTTCCAATTCCTATCAAGACTCTGACACACTAACCCAATAATTAGTCAGTCTGGTGAGTTTAGTGACTCCAGTCTGTTCGGTGTGTTCCGTGCTGTCGTCCGGCATTTTGGCCTAACATGCTCGGTCGGAAGGAGGGCACTGCCGGCAGACCAATCTGATTGGTAAGTGCCAACCCGGAAACAAGGAGCGGGATGAGCGGGACTATAGTCTCTCAAAACCTGATGAAAACAATAAAGACCTTTGTCGATCTGGAGTGAAGACTGATTCACTGCATGACCTGTTTCTCGCTTAAAATGTTTTCAGAAACACATTTCTGTGAACTATTTTAGTTAAAACATGAGATTGTATCGCCATGACAGTCTGGCTTTGAATTTCCGGAGAAATCAGACCCACGTGAAGCGTTAGTCCAATCAGCTACCGTCGGCAGTCGGCATCGCTTAGGTGTGTTCCGAGGAACTCTGGGGGGGCAGTCAGTCCAACTGCCTGGTCTTCCAACGGTCAGCCGTCTGGTGCGTGTGTCAGGGCCATTAAGCGCTTTCCACTAGTGGAAATCTGACTAACCTTAATAAGTGTAACGTAGCGGCCATCAGGAGAAACATCTCCCGTCTTATTCAGTAGATTCTCCCGAGGGATCCTCACGTTATGAAACAAAGCAAACCTGAAGGGAGAGAGGCAGAAAAATTATCTTTGGTTACACAAACACCGGAAACCTGCACCACAAAAGAAGTACACATTGAAATAGTGGTGTGGTCTGATGTGTCTGCTTGAACTTGAGCAGCAAATAATTTAAATAATAAATCACTTAATTTATCACCTGCTTTATTGCCTGACTAAAACCCAAATTCCACACACATTCCGTTCAGTATCAAGAAAGTACAGAGGTTCATTTCCAGGCCCATTTACTGTGATTTTTTTTTTTTAACCAACACATTGTAATTGGATGCATTACTTAACCCTGTATAGTACGGCCTGTTTGATTTGCTTTGTTAAAATCAGTTCATGTTTTAGTATCAGTCTCAAATGTTTCCTCCAGGTCTGACGTTCTTCTGCTATAAACTATGCATGCAGCTAGCTCCATCTAGTTGCTTTACTGAGGCACTGAAGAACATGTGTTGCCGCTTTACATGAGCAAGGGATGGTGTGTCTAGTATGGTAAAAGATCAGCACTTTGAACTGTAAAATTAGTATATGAAAAGTAATTTTTCAAGATGGACACGAGAGCTTCTTTGTCTTTCATTTGTGCAAATACCTCTTGAAATACTGACCAAGTCTGGCCTAATACACTTATCAAATTGAACCAAATGAAGAGTGTTCATTTGGAGGATTCAACCGTTTAAAAAGATCACGGCTGATAACAGAGAAAATGTAGGCCAAAAGACTGAGAAAATCTGCAGTTCTGCATTAATGAATGAACTGAAGGCGCTTCATGCTAAAATAGACTGGATGCAAAATGTAGTGGGAAAGCAAGTCACCAGTAACATTGAGCAGTAGCTTGAAGTGGGCACCCTGAGCTTAAGAATGGAAATGACTGAGCTGACAATAGCTGGAAAATATCCAGGAGAAAAGATTTTATCCAGATGTCTTGCACTCACCAGCACCCACAATGACACAATGTCAACTGGGGACTATAGGGTTTACCTGTCATTGCTACGTCCCATTCAGTAGGACTATCTTTTTAGTTAGTCAAATCTCTCGACATGCATACTTTCCCACCACACTTACATTTATACTGTCCCTGTGCTTAATTTCACATTTTATTATAGGGCTCAAGCATGTAACACCGTTTCTGTACTGACTTGTTTTCTGTATGAGTGGAACATCTCTACATGTTATCTGCACTTACAGAGCCTTGGACTTTCTCTGACACTGTAACGAGCTGTTACACATCAGATCTTTGGGTAAAACACAACAATGTCTCCCACTGCTGTCACATACCCGTTATCCAGTCCGTTCTGCCCCAGCTTTAGGCCCATGTCTCCAACCACCACACCAGGCAGAGCCAGCAGGGTCTTGGGATCTCTCAGCTGCACCACAATGGGTATTGATTTAACTTTAGCGTTTTTAGATTTTTACCTGATTGAGCATTGTACATAATGATTAAACCTAGAATGATTAATTCTTTAAATTTTTAAAGTGTAAATCTATCGTCTATCTATCTAACTATATACATACATATACTGTTCTCTACCGCCAACAATGTGTAGCACGCATGGGTGATGCAGCCTTACGACGGTAGACGCTTGGTAGAGAGTAAGAGGAACACATGTTCAAGGTTTATGTTTCTTCCTGTTTATTTTTAATGAGCCTTTAATTGCTTTCCGTGATTACACTTCAGCTAATGGGGGCGGTTGCAATGCATTGCTTTTTCTGATTAGTATTTTTATGCATTTTGACAGAAGGACACACATTCAAAATGTCATTTCAACAGAGATGTAAAGTAACAAAGTAGAATTACTTCACTACTGGACTTAAGTACTAAAAGGCTGTATCTGTAATTTACTGGAGTATTATTCTTTTCTCATACTTCCACTTTTACTTAAGTACATATTTTCGATGCGTTTGATACTTTTACTCCCATACATGTTTTATGTGCTGCATCGTTACTTGTGCACGATAATCGGCATGTGTGCATGCACGAAAGACACATCGCTGAATCAATAGATTAAATAACGTCACCATTTCAACGACTCATGACAGTTCAACTGTGTTCATAACTTACACTCCAAACAACGCAACCTTTTCTGGTTTGGGATTTCTTTTTCTTACAAGTAGCAAATTACATTTCACTTTCAAACTGTCCTGTAGATTATGAACAACATTCCAAGTTGAAAACTTGGGTAATACTGAGTTTTCTGAGATGTTGTGGTGTGTGACATCATATCACTTTAAATTTCCTTATAACGTAACCACAACGTACAAACTAACTTACTAACAACTTGGTCAGGGATTGAAGGTCAGAGTCTTACCGCCATAATGAAAGCGTGCAGCCCGTGGCACACCTGGTCGGGTGTGTAGAGCTGAGCGAACACCACAGCGTGGGTCGCAGTCTTACCCATGTTCCCCACCCA
>NC_048425.1:8591774-8604196 GCF_013103735.1 Etheostoma cragini
TGGCACACCTGGTCGGGTGTGTAGAGCTGAGCGAACACCACAGCGTGGGTCGCAGTCTTACCCATGTTCCCCACCCAGCACTTGGCGGCCTCAAAGTCCGGAGTGTTGATCACAAACTCCTACAAAGTAGAAAAGTAAACAGAAAATAAGTCAGAATCCCCCCCAATACATCCCGGTAAAATCTGACAAGGTTGGAAGGAGCAGTAAACCAGAAACGTTTTACCAGGATTTATTTTATCAGATGACGGTTTGAGGACCAAAACGTTACTAAAGTGAACACAAGTGATACCAGTGTGTCAGGATTTTTGCTTATTTTCTGTCAATAAGACTGTCTGGTGTGCAAGAACATTTTCAGAAATTGATTTAGATGATCAATTAAGACTACATTTTGTAAATATTTTTTTCTAATTCTTGCTTTTCTCGCGTGAAATATGGGAAAACTTTAAAAAGATATTCAAATACAACTGAGATCAAATTTCCAAGCCTGGTTGCTATTTGTTTATATTCATTGTTTGTGTGATTTTAGCCTGTTAGTCACTATACATAACAGGTGTTCCTGATGGATTAATGGCCCTGCTGGCAACCTGACAAATTCAAAACTGCGACAAGCAACAACAGAAACACACTACATAAAGGAAAAATGACATACCTACTGTAGATACTTTTATGCTGTCATGTTGCCATTTAACATTTACAAGACATATTTTGTGTGTGTCTGGTGGTGCGTGCTCTGACCTGGGTGGAGGGGTCAAAGGTCGCTGTGGTCCTCATGGCTCTGGTGTTGCTGCCATGGCTCAGCTCAGTCATTCCAAAGCATCCAAACATCTACAAGCAGACACATGCAGTTGCGTTTCAGAGTTAATGTTGATCATTCAGCATCTTATACATCTATAGGGGCAGGATCATTGTAGACCCTCCCTGTACTGCATTGTCCTGTTAGACGGCCATTAATAACGCAGTAGAACAACTGTAAAATGGAGTTATTGGCAGCGGGAAGCTGTGTTGAACTCCTACCGTCATGTCTTGACTGTTTTCAACATAGTTGCTGTGTCTCCTTGATCCTAAGTTGGCGAGAGTTGATCCATAAATCTGAAACCAAGATGTTTTTTTAATTATCTTTTACAGGGATGAGACTATGAATTCAAAAGAAAAGTAAAGTTACTAGCTAAAAGTTTGGGAGAGATCCAAAAAACTATTCATACATTTATTTAAGTCTACAGTTAGCATATCTGTGACACTGTACTTTAAGGGGTGCTTTGAGCTGAACGCTAACATGGTGATGTTTAGTAAGCAATTTCTCCATGTTTAGCATCTTAAGCTAGCGTGTTGTCAGACTTACCCAATTGCGAGTTTAGCTGAGTTTTTCATGTATTTGGTCATAAACTATTGGATAGTTAGTCCAAATGTTTACCTGATGATGGTGTTAGATGAAAAGGTATTAGCCTACAGCATGTGGGAACCATGAATGTCCATAGTAAATGTATTTGTATAATATCAATAGAAACTGAGCTATTTTAGTCTGGACCAAAGTGTCTTACTGACTGATTCACGTTGCAATCTATAGAGCTATGCCACTAACCTGGTTAAACGCCAACAGTGATATACAGTAGGTAATTTTAAAAAGAAAATTACAGATGAAAAATATCACTATTTAGGTTGGAGTACTAGTTGCATGTTGGAGAACAGCAAAGTACAGGCCCTGTACAGTATTGGGGCATAGTCAATGTGGAAAGATTATTAATAAAGAAATTAATTATTAATTAATTAGTTATTGCTAGGTTGATCAAATGATAGTATACATTTAAATTATCCTCTCAAATTTTTGATAAACCCATATTCAATTCCACCACAGCCATCAATGCACATTCACCTCTTTGTTGAGATAATACTTGGCCGCCAAGGCACAGTCATACATGCCCAGGCAACTATTGAGAATCACACCCTTCCAGGGGTTAGCCAGCACCTCTTCTTTTGTCAGAAAGTTGTAGCGGAAGAGCTGCTTTAACCTGTGAGTTTTGATCTGAAGGTTTATTTTCTCTATGTATACATTACATAGATAAGGACATGATATATAACATTTGCTGTCACTGGTGGTTGCACGTGGTTATGGGGATACCTGAAGAAGGTCAGCTCTCTCATTTTCTCGAGAGGGACGTCTTCACCGGGCCGACGTGCAAACAGAGGGTCATTTTCAAGTGCTTTGAACACATGTTGCTGTAGCACAGAGAAGAAGAGAAGTGATCAGGATTTGAAGAGGAACATTAGGATGACATGAGGTACCAAACATACAGAAGCCCTAAAAGGCAAGGTCAAAAAGAAATTGCTTGCAAAGTGGACCAAAACCTTAAAAAAGTTCATCTTCTATGTAGAAGATGTTATCTCCTACGTGGAGACGTACGTAGGAGATCACATCTTGAAGTTTATCTCCTACATACCTTTTGTTTATGCTACATGGGGATGAACTTTCAACTCCTTTTGTATTGTGCACTAAGCGCTACATTCTGCACACCTTTCTCACTCTCAAATCCGCCCAATTAGCCTAAAGGTTTATCTCAAATGTAGGTGGGAGAAAAACTTTCAAATATCATCACCTACGTTAGGGATACCATCTCAAACTCTATATACTCCGGTGTTGGCAAATTTCTTCACCTTGCCATTCAAGTGAAAAAAAATGATGTTCTCTTATATAGAGAATGACATAATCAATGTTTTGGCTAACCCTGTACATAGTTCTGTCAGATTCTCCTCCAGACTGTGGAACCATTGGCGAACATGGCTGTATATTAGACACTGAACATTGTGAAAGACTTTGTTTTTTCTTGCATTTTGTATTTTCTGTGTTTGTGTATGTTTTTATTGTGATATGGATCCCTCTGGGTCTGAAATAAAGTTTTTTATACAAATCATTTAAAAGTTAAGTAATGGTGCTTGTAAGAAACAGCAGTTGAAAAACATTCTCATATAGTTGTCTTAGGTAAAGAATGAACACTGAACCCCAGATTTTAAGCCAACATAAACTAGAAGTCATTAAAGTTCTCCTGCTGTTTGAGGGATTTTTGTAAAAAAACAACAACAAAAAACTATACGTTTCCAACTGTTTAAGGAGAATTAGTGATAAGGATACAATATTGTTGTCCAGTTTAAGTGAATGTGCTCATTTATGTGATAGGAGTTATATAGTTGGCTTATTGAGCTTACAAATGATAACCGTTCCAAATCTTCCTCCATTCGCTCCCAGTGTTAAACATCCTTGACATTTCTCAGCGGTACGCAGAGGTAACCTCTTTTCTGAATCGCTGATATACCCACATATTTAAGTTTATCCACCTAGATAATGATAATAATGAGAAAGGCAGGGCAAACTGTAGGGAGATGAACTACAGATGTGACGTGTTGTTGTGCTGGTTGTCTCTCAGACTGTCCCATGCGCTCACATATCTCGCTGCTTCTACAGCGCTTACACTATTTTGTCAGAGTAGATGTTGCATTTTTGTCTGGTCAGAGAGTAAATCAAAATCTGTAAATTTACATTTAATTCTAAAAGGAACTGAGTTCCGATGTGTTGTGTGCTGCATTGACTCTCTGTCTGTCTGTCTGCCTCTTTCTCTCTTTCTCTGTTTGTCTGACTGTCTGTTTCTCTTTCTGTCTTTCAGTTCAATTTGCTTTATTGGCATGGACAAAGAAAACATGTTGTGTTTGCCTGTCTGAATGTTTGTCTGTCTACCTGTCTCTCTCCCTTCCTCCCTGTCTGTCTGTCTGTCTGTCTGTCTTTCTCTTCCTCCACCCCACCCTCCCACCCTGTCTGTATCTCCTTCTCTCCCTGTTTGTCTCTCTCTGTCTGTCTCAGAGAGAGCATTTTAGCTATTCAACATTCCCACGCATTTTCTACTTATATTCTGTGACTTTCTTGATAGTAAGTCTGTTCACACCATAATCTATACCCCTGGGTCTTGAAAATACAATGTTTTAGTTTTGTTTTTGTTTTTATCTGCGTTTAGTAAAAGTCTTAGGTCTTTAAGAGCCTCTTGCAGAATGTCATTTAATGGCACGGTGTGAGGTTCGAGTCCAGCCTCGGGATCTTTGTTGCAGGTCATTCAAGTAGCAATTGTGTAGAACTATTGAAGCTATTACAAAAAAACATTCCTAACAACAAAGAGCCATTGATACCTTGAATGCAATGATTTCCTCTCCGTCCAAGAAGCAGAGCATGTCCTTCCAGTTGAAGGACGCTTTGTTCCTGTAGATATCCAGCGGGCCACTGGGAAAGTCAGCCACTTTATCAGCCATCTTCTTGTGTTCAGACTGAAGGGGTTCACCGAGCAGGGAAATAAGGCACTTTGCTCTTTCTGAATAAAGAAGAAACATTGGAGGCGATTTTTGAGTCTCTGAGAAGTGTGAAGAGTGTCTAGACCTACTCTATCTGCAAAGTGTCCATTCATGACTTTTAATAATTATAATAATAATGTATGCTTGACTGAGGTACAACCATCTCCTGACAATATAAATAAGATTGCACTGAAATTTTCTTCAATCAAAGCAACCTCCGTAGTTCAGCTGCTATTTATACAGAGCAGAGTTCAAGGTTTCCTCCAGACGTTTGTGTACCTACAGGTTTACAGAGCATGGACAGAGTGGTCTGTTACACTGGAAGATGGCCAGATGATGATGTTAGACATTTTAGGTAAAGCATGTCTGAAACCCACTTCGATTGATTTGGTATCTCCGTTAGCTGGGGCCATAACCACAGCTCTTCTTCCTGGAGTCCACCCAAAACTTGTACAGCTATACATTTCCTTGCATGATTGCATTAAAAACAACCCCAAAACACAACAACATTCAACTCAACACAACACAGGACCTAGTTTAAATTAGTCACAGAATGTATATGTCAGATTATGATTTTAATCACTGGTAGTCAGACCAAACCAAAGCACACATACAACCCTTAATGAGAGAACTGCTCAGCTAGGACATGTTCTTCAAGTAATATTTCTTTAAGATTTGTGAAAGCTTTATTCTATTTGTTAAAATGCAACAACAACAAAAGAACTCAGGACTACATTATCCCAATACAATTTCATATTTGTGACACCTTTATTTCCTGACACCTTTTACTGTCTGTAACTGTGGCCTGTGTTAGAGGTACCTCAGTCTGAATCAACAGAGGTACATTTCCAGGATAATTGACAGAAATCTTCTTTATTGCATTTTCAAAAAACAAAATAAAGCTTTCACAAACCTGAAACCTGAAAGTGTGTTTTAAATGATCTTTAGGCTTTCTGGGATAATGCAGTTCTGATTTGATAAGTTTAAGTAGAATGTTTTTTATCTGGACCTGGTCCTATGTGGTCTTGATGTGAAAATGATTGAAAGAAATAGTGAAATGTCCCTTTATTGCATTTTCAAAAATAGAATAAAGCTTTAACAAATAGAATAAAGCTTTCACAAATCCCAAAGTGGCTTTCAGACAGCTTTAATCCTTAACCTAAAATGTTAAAACCTATTGCTATTATTGTGTAGTTATGTCTTACCTTATGTCAGCTTCCCCTGTTGATATCACTGTCTCTCTTCTTCTGAAGTAAGAAATGACATGAATACAGATGCTGCTCCTCAATGAAGGAGAGAGAGAGAGAAATGCACACACACACGCACGCACGCACACACACACACACAGACAAACACAGACCTGGACTATAAATATAATTAATATAAGTCAATCTTGTGTTAATGTCCAAATCAGTTTATTGTGTTCTTTCTGAATACTTGGACATATTGTATTCATAACTTTGGCAATGTTGTCATTCTAATGTCATGGCTTTTAAATTACAGAGAGAGAGAGAGAGACTTAGAGAGACAGAGAGAGAGAGAGAGAGAGAGAGAGAGAGAGAGAGAGAGAGAGAGAGAGAGAGAGAGTAAACGGGAAAGTAAATACTGTATTTTTATGTGTTTTATATAGTGAGTGGCTATATAAACAGAGGTATGTGAAAAACATCTCGGTCTGGCTGCAATCCATTGAAAACTAGACTGTTTGGATCTTTTCCAGTTTCTAAAATGTGAAACATTTTCTGCATTGAGGACTTTTACTTTTTATACTTTCTTTCCATTTTCCTGATGATACTTACATGCTTTAACTTAGGTAACATTTTCAATGCAGGACTTTTACATAAGTTAAGGATCTGAAAACTTCTTCCACCACTTCTACCATCAAGCACTGACCCATGTCAACACCCAATCAACGCTGAGATTACATTACATGATCCATGTCCAAGTACATTCAACCCAAAGGACTAGTTAATCCCCGATCTCCTTTAGTAGGGCCACGAACATGCGTTTCCTGAGTGAAAGGGAATGCGCTCTAATAAGTCAGTGTGTAAGCACTTACAGTAATAAATACGTGGAATACGAATAACGGCTCATTATTTTTCACCACCTGCTCATGCATATATTGTAACTGTTGCTGGTGTTCATGTTTTCATCGTCGTTGGTGCGCGATCATGGAGCGCTTGTATCACGTTATATGCGCCAGCAATGCTGTTGACATTACTTAGAATTCTGAGTAATGTCAACAACGTAGGTTGGTGGTGCGTAGTGTCTGTCTCCCCATGATCACGGGGAGACAGACAATACGCACCATAGCTTCAAATATAAAACATATTCAGATCATTTAGGTTCCCTCTTTTACGTTGTTCCTTGCTGGACACTGTATATTTTTGGTTTCATTACCTCATTCAATAGTTTTGTATATACTTTTTTTTTTCTTCATTTTTCAGCTATGCAATTCTCCTATTTCCGATCATAGTAGAACTGCACATCTTAAATAAACTTTATTGGAATTGTGATTTGACAAAAAAACAACATATTCATGTTTAGTGTGCGCAGCCACATGTAAATGTAATACGTAATGTGAGTTAACAGTGTAAAAGGTTAACAAGAAACGAACAGTGTCTACCCAGTTTAATACTTCAGAATCGGGTATGGTTCCAAGGTGGTCCGTCAGGGTGAATGATGATGTGTTGTTCTTATTTTATTCCTGATAAAAGTTTTGCAAAGCAGATTTTTCTGAATATTTTAAATCCCGTATTGTTAACATCATATTCATAACAAGGGTCTAGAGAGAAACCATTGAGCCTACATATTGAGGGAAAAAACAACTATAAAGAGTATGCAATGTTCTCTTGGCCAGTTCCTTTCACCTCGTCATAAAAACTGCATGCCTTCCATTTGTTATTGTCAGGTCTATGCTGCACAACACTAAACACAACACTAACGCAGTGTCTCACAATGCCCAACAAACTCATTCAGTTACTAAAGACAAAAAGTTAAACACTTGCATTTTAACATGTTTTTTTATTTAATATGATACAGTAAATAGATAGCTGAAAAGTAAACATATTTAACGATGTTTTTGTATTTTACTTTGACATGATTTGTTTGGAAAATTTGATTAAAAAAAGTTTCCTGTTCATTTTGTGTATTCATTCCCTCTTTGTTCCCTGTTATTTGTTTTATGATTATGTGTTGATGTTCTTTCTATGTTCTGTTTGGGTTTTTCTAGTTCCATCTTTGTGTATGTTTTAATGCTTTAGTATCCTGATTTACTTTGCTGTGCCTGTAGTTTCTTGTGTCTTGTCTTGTTTTACTGCCTGCCTTGAGTTTTCCTGCCTCTGTGATAGTCTGCCCCGCCCTGTTGTGTTCCACCTGTTCCTCAGCCCTCATGTCACCTGTCCCTCGTTTCTCCCTTGTAACCTCGTGTATTTAGTCTGTGTGCTTGCTTGGCCAATCGGCCATTATCTGTCTTCTCTCTCACGACATGTCTGGACAATTTGGAAGGATTCCAACAGCAGAAGTTACTTTTCAACTCAATCAAACCATTTTTTAAAGAGGGAGTGACCTGGATACCTCGCCTTATACGCACTAAGCGTTTGTTTTTGTTTGTTGAATATTTTCTTTTGCCCTCTCACTCTCGCATTCCCCACTCACTCACAAAGCTGGCAACCACCTAGATCTCATATTCCCTAGAAAGAGCTCTTCATCCAACCTCACTGTTTCTCCACTCCATACCTCAGGACACTTCTTCTTCTCCTACTCATCTAGAAATATTTGTTGTCATAGGGCATGGTGGGGCGGCCGTTTTGTGCATTTCACCATTGAAATAGGAAGTGGGTGTAACTTGTGTGTACATTGTCCAATTGGCTCAGAACTTTTCATGATTCATAAGACTCAAACCCTCAGGACATTTACAGACCAAAATTGACTGTCATAGCGCCCCCTAGTGGCAACAGGGAGTAAACTATACACGCTATACTTTAACAAACTACTCAGAGATTTCATTTGATCGACTTCAAATTCAATCTTTCATCTGAAGACCAACGATGAAAAGGTATTAAAAGTAAAACTTTTGGTCCAACGATGTGGGCGTGGCTGCCATTACTATGTAATTATTACATTATTACAATAATCCGATTTTACATGAAACGTATGTGTTGTCTGCATGTGATATTGAGTAATTTGTAACTGTGATCCTTCTTTACAGGGTCATATGAAACTTTACATCCACTCAATTTCCACATTCTTATTACATCCCATTAGACACATTTCACATTATTCAACTATGAAATACATAAACTCAAAAAAAATTTACATCAACATCTCTACTCTAATTATGATGTTTGTTGAGACGATTATAGGACTCTAGTAAGGGTCAGTTAGATTGTTGCATGTCAAGTATGATCAGAAAAAAAACACAGAAAAGCCTGTGGTTGTACAGAACTCTTTGTAAACCTGTAGATAAAGGTTGTGAGGTTGTTGAGTGGGTCCTAGAGTTTTGGACGGAGGGATCCGACCACCGGCTTGTCTGAGCAGAACTCTTTCCACCAGGAAGGCCGTTCCAGCACCTGGCTGCCCTGCATCACTGTCGACCACAGGTTCTTGTAAAGCTACGTGAGGGAGAAACAAGATGATGATGATGTGCTCACTGTTAAGAAAAGGTTTCCTTTTATTCTACTTATTTTGACTTGGAAAGAAATGGTAACTCCAATTTTGGGAGGGCAACCCCAGACACATGGTAAGGTCTAAGAACTATGATTGATTACAAACCCATCTCCCCCCTTCTTGTCAAGTGGTGTTTTGTCTATAGCAAGACAGCTAAACACATTTTATGATGATTGGCAGTCAACAATCAAAAACAGCTGAAGCAGAGGTTGAATGGATCTTATTCAACCTGTGTCTGGCTCAGTCTGTGATACCTATATGCTTCAAGAAGTCTACTATCATTCCTGTGCCCGAGAAAACAAGAGCAGACTGCTTGAAGACAACCGCCCAGTGACACTCACCTGTAGTCATTAAATACTTTGAGTGGTTAAGGATTACATCTTCTCCTAACTATCCAGCCCAGTGGACCCAATACAGTTTGCCTACCGTCCCATTTGGTCAGTGGAAGACAGCATAGCGCACATCCACCCCACCACCCAATCTCACAGAAATGAAGCTATGCGAGATTGCCGTTCATGGACTACAGATCAGTGCAAGACACCCTAGCTCCCTTCGGGCTCGTCACAAAGCTCATGGAACTTGGATTAAACACCTCACTGTGCGTTTTTCCTGACACACCTTTAAGTTGTGTATGTTTTTACCTGTCCATCAGCGTTGCCAATAGGTGAGTTGAGAATGAAATCAGTGGGTGCCAAAACATCCACCAGTGCTACTGCATCATCTTTCAGCTGGAGGAGACACACAGACAGAGAAGGTCCGGTTGAGCTTAAAGTTAAGTGTGGGGGCAACAGCATGACTTCATCATTCAGCTTAATGAAGACAGTCAAGAAGTATGGACGGACACAAGAAAGGGACCTCATAACAATAAACACTATACAATATTATACCATGTCCACAGGGTGTCCATTAGGTAAGGGTTAATGTCTGACGAGGTTTATTAGGGGGAATTAATGGATGATGGCGAGGTCAGAACCAGCCAACGCGCTGCTAAGTCCATGGAGGGACACCTCCAAGGGCATTTACCTGCTTATACTATGGTCACTTGCCAATCTTTTTTTTGTTAATCATTAATTTATATTTTAATACATTTAATATTAATTTGATATATTTTAGTTAGGTGATATAGGACACCAACTATTCAGTCCTATTTACTGGAGCAGTGAACAACATTTTCATTGCATAAAAACCTTAAGGGATGGGAACGATTTTTCAAACCCTTAGGTGTTACCAGGGAAACATTTGGAGTTATGTTTGAAAAAAATACGTAGATTTGGATTGTAAAATGCGTGAAAATATAAATTTAAGGCCTTAAAAATGGAGGTGTCCATTACCAGGTAATAAGGTAATTAACCCTTACGTATGGTTTAGATGGAATGTTTCTGTACCTGGGAGCAGAGAGTGAGAATGGCCATCTGGACAAACTCTGTGGGCTCCCTTCCACTGAAGTAATTACCTGTACAGGAACAAAACTGTGTTACAAATATCAATACAACGGAATGTGATATCTAGATTGATGCATGTAGTACATAAAGTCCATAACACACCCTGGTAGAGTGTGGCCATGTGGTTGCTGAGGCTCCACAGCCCATACAGGGCACACAGCTTGCTTAGAACAGGTCTGAGACCAGCTGGTGTGTCCGTATCAGTAGTCAGCTCATGAAACCTCTGGAGGCAGTTGTGTTCTATGTAGGCCATGGCCAGGGAGCGACAGTAGTAGACCTAAACCCACAAAATTAATAGTATAGTTTTAATTTCAGCTATAAACTCAGAAAACTATTATCACAGTTCAATTCTACACTTAAAAAATGTACCAAAAATATGCTTAGTGAAATTCTCAGCAGCTTCAGACATAAAGGCTCTGTGCAGTGGAATGCAGTGGTGTGTCTCTGTGTGTGTCTTACCTGGCTGTCGTTTCGGGCCTCAAACTCATCCTTTCCCGAGGCCACCTCCTGCCTCAGCTTCTTCTGGCTCTCTTCCAGCAGGAAACACACCAGCCACTTATAGGCTGCCAGTGGCACTGATATGATGAACAAAGAGTACACTCACTATGTTAAACTGAGAAACAACGCTGGAAATGCAATCGGTAGAATTTTTGTATCTGTGATATTTAGATAACTGGTTAAAGGTATATTTAGAGATCATGTTGACTTCAGGGATGAATCCCCTCTGAGTTCTAAAAGTACCTGCAGAGTCCATACACTCCTCCATTGCTCTCGCTGTGAACCTGCTTTCCAGGATCGTGTGGGAATCATCCAGGAAATCCACAGTGTGAAGAGGAGACACAATGCGCACGCCATCTGAAACCGCACAACACGGCAGATGAAACTTTACAAATCAGAGTTCCTGTGCTCTGCCATACATGATTTAATTGTCTTACTGTACACACAATAGTTACGTAGAATTAAAAAAGAATAAAACTAGCGATTGTGACCATAAACTCAATATTAAATTGACTACTGAGGAAATACAAAATCCAGTGAGAAGTAGGGTAATTTTCCCATAGCCTGCTATAGAAACTGACTTATTTTTGTAACCAGTAGACCAGTAACCAGTAGTAGCAGCCTCCTGCTGGAAATTAGATAGAATGCAGGAGGCACTTCTGGATTGGCTTCACTTTTCAGACCCTTCTGAGCTTCTTCTATTATTTTTACAGTCTATGGCCAACCCCAATTATGTAAACGATTATCACGATTGGCTAGATGGTGATAGGTGAAGAATGCTAGTGACTGGGCCTTAACAGTGCGATAACATTGGCCGGCGCATCAGCACTAGCAACTGCAGGAGAACGTCATGTCAGTCACTGATAAGCAATACAATTACCAATCGGCACAACCCTTGTGAAAAATTCAACTTTCAAGTTAGCCCTTTGAAGATGTAACTACAGTGTTACATCTCGCCACCACGTGCTGTCTCTGACATTAAAGGCTCCAACTAATCCTTCAGTGCATAGGGGACTGACCGCGATGTTTTGCATGGAGCCAGCTGAGCAGATAGTTGCTGGTCTGTTGCAGCAAGACGTTGTTGTCTCCTTCATATGTGCAGTTTGGGTCATTGTCATTACGCAGATCACCGAGCCTGTTCACTGAGAAAGAGAGAGCCGTTAGGTAGGGGTGTGTGTGTGTGTGTGTGTTAGTTTGTGTGAGTGTGTGTGAGAGACTGACTGGCCAGGTATCCATGTCCACCGCAGGCCTCCCTACACTCCTGGATGCCCCTCTGAGCAATCCACGATCCCAGTGGTTTACTGGAGCAGCCTATAGCATGGATCTCCCTGCCCATCTCTGCCTGGAATACACAAAGGCATATTAGACTATAGTTTATACAGTATGCTCACTCTGGATATAGACACACATGCGCATCATCTTAACTCACTTGTCTGTCACTCTTCTCCCTCATCATCTGTCCAATCTGGAACTCAACAAAGTTCATGAAGA
>NC_048425.1:8604296-8642045 GCF_013103735.1 Etheostoma cragini
TGGCACACCTGGTCGGGTGTGTAGAGCTGAGCGAACACCACAGCGTGGGTCGCAGTCTTACCCATGTTCCCCACCCAGAACTTGGCGGCCTCAAAGTCCGGAGAGTTGATCACAAACTCCTACTGAGTACAAAGGTAAACATAGTAATTATTACAAATTCCCACGACATTACCCTGTAAAATCTTAGAAGGTAGAGGGACCAGTAAACTAGCAACATTTTATCAGATGAAGGTTTGAGGACAGAAACTTTAATAAAGTGAGCACCAGTGTCTGGTGTGCAAGGTTCTGGTGCTCACTTTAGATAAATGCCATTTTACTAAGTGATGGTCTAAAGCAGTGGTTCCTAACCTTGGGACCAGACCCCTGCACGGGGTCACAAGGATAATATGTCACGGTACTGGGGCATTTGAATACCTGTTTTGGCTTGTGTCTGTCTCTTTCAATTGGTACCTGATTGACTGGCTCCTCCCACCTTGTTAGGGAGGCTTGTCCTCACCTGCTGGGAGTCTATAAAGCTAGGTGATTCCACAAGGTCCAATCTCACGCTCCCTCCAGGCAGACTGGTGATATGGTGGCATACAACTTTGATATTTCGGTTGGGTTTTGTTGTGTTTAAAGTTAGGTGAGCGGTTACCCTTCCACTGCATCCAACACCCACATTTCACTACAGATCACTACAGTAGGTTTACTGTAGTTGTCTTTAAAAAAAGTTACCCGTTCATTGTACTCGCTGTGTGAGCCGCCCTTGGCCTCACATATCTTTTTATAATCTATGTTTTTTTCAGTTTGTATTACAGGAACAATTTTATGTAAGTAACCGCTTCAAAAACCAAGAAAATTATGATGATGAAATACATGACCCTGCTGGCAACTTGGCAAATTTAAATTAGAAAACTGTCACAGGCAAAAAAACAAAAACATTGCATGGTTTCTCCCTAAGAGTTTTTCCTTGCCCCTTTCACACTAAATGCTTGGGAAAATAAATGGAACTGTTGGGCCTTTGTAAATTAGAATGTGGTCTAGACCTACTCTATCTGTAAAGTGTCTCGAGATAACGCTTATGAATTGATACTATAAACAAAATTTAATTGAATTCATGCCACCATGTTGCCCTTTAACACGTAAATATTTTATGTGTGATGCCAGAGAAAAGGGAGCCAGAGCCTTCAGTTACCAGTCTCCTCTGCTATGTAACTGGATTGTGGTGACACCTGGATTGTGGCTGCACCGGCTGCGGCAGTCCTGCTCGACGCCCTGCTACTTTTACTATTTTTGCTTTTATCGTAGTTCTATCTTTTCTCCCTCCTTCGCTGCCCACAAAGAGCCCGTTTCTGCCCTCCTCCCCGCAGCCGCACTGGAGAAATCGCTCACCTACTCTATCTGTGCCCTGAACTTCTGTAATGATTCGCCTATATAAATTAAATTGGTTTGATAATTAAGTTGTGTTTTGTGACCTGGGTGGAGGGGTCATATGTTGCTGTGGTCCTCATGGCTCTGGTGTTGCTGCCGTGGCTCAGCTCAGTCAGTCCAAAGCATCCAAACGTCTACAAACAGACACAAATTCAGAGTTCAATGATGGAGAATAATACAAATTTCACACCTGAATAACAGACGATAGAGCAAAAATTTAAATTTATAAAAATGTGACCCATTGTGTACTTAAAATGGAGTTTCGGGGAAAATAACAGAATATAAGAATCTAAAGAAAACCGTATGGGTCACTGTGAACATCATTCAGCACCCGCAGCTTATAAATCCATAGGGGCATGATGGTGTTAACGTTGTAGACCCTCCCTGCACAGCATTGTCCCGTTAGACCATCATTAATAAAACACTTCACCTAAAAGGTTGTGTTATTGGCTGTGTTGAACTCTTACCGTCATGTCTTCAGTGTTTTCAACATATTTGCTGTGTCTCCCTGATCCGGAGTTGGCAACAGTCGCTCCAAACATCTAAAAGACAAGATGTTTTTAGCATATTTTACTGAGATGAGAAAAAAATGGAGAGACAACTTAATTATCAATAGATTTCAGAGTCTGCAGTTGATAGCCGCTCTTTGACGTTGTACATTAAGTGGTGCTTTGAGCTAAATGCTAACATACTGATGTTTAGTAAGGAATTTCGCCATGTTAATACAAATGACAAATTTTGGATTGCTAGTTGCATATTGGAGAATAGTAATGGGTCATTGCATACTGACCCCTTTGTTGAGAAAGTACTTGGCCCCCATGGCCCAGTCGTACATGCCCAGGCAATCACTGAGCGTTATAGACTTCCAGGGGTTAGCCATCACCTCTTCTTTTTTCAGGAAGTCATAGCGGAAGAGCTGCTTTACCCTAAGAATTTTTACTGAAGCTTTATTTTCTTTTATGTACATTATATAGATAACTATATGATATATGACAGAGGACGTTACTGTTATGTTGATACCTGAGGAAGGTCAGCTCTCTCATTTTTTCGAGAGGGACGTCTTCGCCGGGCCGACGTGCAAACAGAGGGTCATTCTCAAGTGCCTGGAACACTTGTTGCTATAGCACAGTGATAAGAGAAAATTAACAGGATCTGTACGGTACAGGAACAGTTAGATGACATGAGGTACCAAACATGATCTCTTATTACAAAAAAATTACAGAAAAAGTTGCTTGCAGGAAACAGCAGTTGAGAAAACAATCCCAAATAGTGGTTCCTTAACTGCGGAGTCCAAAGTCAAGTATGAACACAGAACCCCAGATTTGAAGTGGACATAAAGAGAAGAGAGTTGAAGTGGTCAGAAAAAACTACATTCACTGGTAATTTGAAAATGATGATTTGATAGGATGAAAGGTTCAGAAACAACGACTAGATGGGCCTTGATGTGAGATTGTTTTGTCAACATGTGAGTAATAGGTGTTGGGGTTCTTGGGGTATGTAGGGTATTGTTCAAAAAAATTGCAATACTGATTAGTGTTTCGTTTTAGGATTGTTTTTAGCTGTGGTGGCAGGTCTGTCCGAACAACAAACAACAACATTGCATGTCATACCTCTCTCTTTCTGCCCTTTCCCAATCTGGCAAATAGCCACACAACAAAGCGACACTTACGTCTAACTACTTAACTTGTTCAAAATGCAGATTTAGTCCTACCTACGGAGACCCCAGAGATAATCTGCAAACGGCCAAAAGAGGGCTCCTACTTGGTGTACCAGTCCAGCACAAATTTGATGCTGACAGCTACCTTGAATGCAATGATTTCCTCTCCGTCTAAGAAGCAGAGCATGTCCTTCCAGTTGAAGGACGCTTTGTTCCTGTAGATATCCAGCGGGCCACTGGGAAAGTCAGCCACTTTATCAGCCATCTTCTTGTGTGCAGATTGAAAAGGGTTTACCGAGCAGGGAAATAAGGCACTTTGCTCTTTCTGAGTGAAGAAGAAACAAGGGAGGAACACAAATGAAAGTATTGGGTGTGGTGGGGTTTACTAATGCTGATTTTTCCAGGCCGATACCAATACAGGTTATTAGTAGTCAATGAAACTGAACTGATATTTAGAAAAAAATATGTATTTACAGTTAAAATAAAAAAATCTTTAAGTCAAAATGAATATTTTGGAATTTTAGAAACTCCAACACAAATCTTTGTTTAAATGCTTTAGGCAATCATTTAATAAATGAGAAACGTTAAACATACAGTAATCCCCAGTAACAGGCGATAAAAGTAACAAGCCAAAGTTGGGCACTATTTAATTAATTAACTTTATCACTTATTAGGCAAATAAAACCCCAGAGATAATCTTCAAACTGCCAAAAGAGGGCTCCTTCCTAGGGTACCAGTACAGCACAAGTCTACTTTGCAGCGATTTGTTTCTGGTAATTGTATTGACTGTAATTGGGTTTGACAATGTGTGGTTATTACACTACAACTTTGTAGTTTGTAGACATAACTACAACACTGTCGCTGTCAACATAAGTTCTTCATTAATTTAGTTGATACTGAGTCCAATTATTACACAGGCATTATGGGAAGCAAATAATTCGTTTGACAACCACTTTACCACTTAGTGTTTTACTGGAAATGCAGATAACTTCAGTTTATGTACCCAGGTTTTGAAATATTTACCAGATATGAAACTCTACAGCAGAGTTAGCTGGTCTTGTATCTAAACTGACAGTTCGAAGTTCAGCTTCTCTATCAAGAGCAGAGTTCAAAGTTTTTAAATCAGCACCTGTGTGTTCCTGCAGCACGGACAGTAAGTTAACGTTACACTGCACTCTTAATGGAAGATAGCAGATGGAGGGGCTGCTAAACCCTGCACTGTCCACTGTCACACATTGCGTTGTTTAATGGCTTTTTATGGCTTGATATGTGAAAAAGAAGAAGTTAACCTCTTGAGTCTCAAGTCTTGTCTTTCCACTATTTCCTTTACAGTTACACAACGTGTTGATTTAAACGTAGCAAACGCAATAAGGTTAGCATGAAAAAAGAACTGACGTCTTTGTTAACAGTACATTATTTACCCTGAGTTGTGTAACCTAGTCGTGTCTTACCTTACGGCTCTCTGTCAACTACCCTGTAATATCGCCGTATCTCGCTAGCTAGCTTCTCTTCGTCATTCTCAATGACCAGCGTACAGCTGGCTGCGGCTCGAGTCCTTTTTGTTCCGCCACTAGCAACAAAACCATTTCCTGCTGGTAGCCTTCAAAATAAGAGCACCAACTCTGAATGCTTGGATGCAACTCTAGTCTGTACGTTACAATTCTGATTTTAATGAATGCTATATTTTAATAGGTATTAACATCAAACAATAAATACCCCCTGCACCCCTCCTTCTGAACCCCCTAACTGTGGTAAATGTTGTTTTTTGTTTGTTAGCTCAACCACAGTTATCTTTATTTTGAAACATATGTAAATAATAATGATGATAATAATATTAAGAGAAAACAAATAAACTGTACAGTAGATTAATAAAATTTAAAAAAAAAAACAATAGAAACAACGAAATTCTGGGTACAACTTGATATATATATATATATATATATATATATATATATATATATATATATATATATATATATATATATATATATATATATATATATATATATATATATATATATATATATATATATATATATATATATATATATATATATATATAATACTGACGTAAATAAACAAAAGCACATGAGGTGGCATTTTTCAACAAGGCAGGCAGCATCGATCATTGATTGCCAGAACATCGTATATAAAATGTTTTAAAAAGTCCGTGCTTTTATTCTGAAGATCGGAAGTGCATAGGTTGCTTCTCCGCCAGCAGCAGCCACAAACACGACTTTCCCATTTCCGGTCCAGTTTCTTCACATTCAGGCTCACCCGAACATCCATGGGCTCACCTCATCTTTCACAAGTTACTTTGACAAAATTAAAAGGTTTGCAACTAATCATACATATTAATGGCAGTGCAAAAAAGTTATGTAAAAGTCTAATGTCTGAGACAGCCCAGCATGTTTTCCTAAAATGGTGCAAATATAGGCTACCGAGGAACACTTTTTATAAGAGATTAACAGATTCTGTTTTCTAGTTTAATCTTTCTTTTTTAATCAAAATCAGATAACTGATTACAAAGGCAGTTATTGGTTCCTACACCCTTTATCCAATTACAAAAAATATTTTATATTGGCCTATATTATGAGATGTTGAGGGACCCATTCTCTGTTTTTTGCAACATAGTAAAAAAAAAAAAACTTTGACAACAGAAAAAGTGAATGTCTTCATGAAAACTTATAGATTTGGTTTGCATTTTCTATTGAAAGTTCTATGCTGCCCTCTGCTGGACAATACACTTAATCTTGTGAAAATGATATATAAATATGATCAACTTCAAAATTTTACACAACTATGAATTTTGCAGGGGCACCAAGGCTCGGTCCGGCATTCCGCGCCATTAATGACTTTTAGAGAAATGCCAATAAGCCAGACCTCCAAGTAGGTCTGGCAATGCGAGACTAGTTAAGGCATGGCTGCTGTTATGATAAACATTTGAACCGTGTGTGGATGAGTATGCTCTTGAGTTTACAGCTGCGTTCACACCAAGCAGCTCCAGCTATGTCTGCCGCAGCTGCCACGTTGGATGGTACAACATCCAGTAGACCTATAGACAGTCTGATTTCAGGAGTCCTCTTAAGAGACGCCATTGCAACCCTAACAAAACAATGCAGCCTGGTAGGGTTGCAGCTATTACAGGAGTACCACCTGGTATTGACTGTACGTTTTTTTTAATGACCAGGCTTAAATGTTATGCAGGTAGTGTTTCACAATAATCCCTTTGTGGGGCGCGTTCGTGTGATTTGCTGAAAAGACAGGACAGATAACGCCCTGTTGAAAAAAAACAAGATACGGAAGGTACTGGAGCACGTTTTCAGTAGAAAGCATACCCTAGGACTGTATAGACTTGCTGGGCTGTGTCGTGAACTGATAATATTGATTGAAAATAGATATGTAATTCAACAGTGGTCATTACAACTGTGTGAGTGTCATGCAACAGGTCATGCGGGTGTAAAGTCTATTTGTGGAGCGATGTTGTGAGATATTGATTATTTCTGTGTAGATTGCAACTGACTTTACTTAAGAAAAGGACGAGGAATATCCCGAGTCCTTTTTTACAACTGGTGTCCTGTCTGGAATTTCAACACTGTGAGGGCTTCATCTTGTTGTTGAGTTTACGTCACACAAACAGTGCTTTTTCTACAAATCTATTTCTCTGTTGTCATCCACACTTCCAGACCCAGGAAGATGAAACTGACAACCGTGGGACTCTTGTCCTCCCTGCCTTGCCAAGGCTATAGCCTCTGCTGCCACCAGTCTGTGACTGCTCATAGTCCATGGTTAGACACCTGGTTGCACATTAGCTGTTAGAGAGACTGCAAAAGGCCCCATCATCCCTATAGGCATTCTTTGTACAGTGACATCTGGCTGTCCACACCTTGGTTGAGAGATAGAACTATGGTCAAGGTGTTATTGGAAAAAGGAAAACACGTAGGTCTTTATTTGTTTTTTTTGTGTCAAAATGAAAAACTGAAAAACCCTTACTGGTGTCAAATAATGAATAATCCCCTTAGACCTCTCCTTTGAATTGTGAATAGTTGTGCTCTTCATGTTTTAATTTATAGTTGTCAACTCATAAAACAGTGTTCGCACAGTTTGAAAAGCACAGTGGTAAGTCATTTTTTGGATCAATCAGCTAACATAACTGCACAGTCAGTGTTCAGTCATTCTGTAGAACAAATGTGAAAATTCTGATGTAAGGTGCCAGAGCTGCATAAGAAGTTCATTGGTGCTTTAAGCCCCCAATGTCTCCCTAGGATTAAGCAATTGTTATGGGTTGCCATTCAGATTGCGATTGTCATTGAGATTTTCATTGGGATTTTCATTGGGACCGTTTGGATACTGTCGACAGATTTACCTTTTTGACCGGTGCCTGTTTTTGACCCAGCCCCTGCCTTGTGTTGTGGATAACCATTGCTCGATCTTTGTACTGCTTTGGTACAATAAATTCCCTTTTGTGACTTTAACCCTTGTGTTGTCCTTCGTGTCACAGGGACTTGTTTAGTTTATTTACATTTGGTATTAGCCTGGGTATTAGCTCCGGGGTCCCTGGGACCCCGGAGGACAAGATGAGGGTAATGGGAAATGCGTTCCACTGCAGGACGGGTCCCTGGGACCCCGGAGGACGAGATGAGGGTAGTGGGAAATGCGTTCAACTGACTGCAGGACAGGTCTCTGGAACTCTGGAGGCCAAGGCCACGGTAGCAGAAAAATCAGATTGAATACAGGACGGGTCTCTGAGACCCAAAGGACAACACGTGTCTCAATCCTGCATTCTGAGTCCCCTGTTTATACTCTGTCTGACAGTCCCAGTCTGAGTAATTCTGATTAGGGTCATCTGTCCCACCTCTTTATACATGTGTACTGTACACACAGTGTTTAGAGTCACAGCTAATATTTCTTAAAATACTTGTAAGTACAAGTTTTAAGTGTTAATTTATTTGTGACAATTGCATGTTTAATGCTGTTTTCATTGACTTCCATTGATGTGATATGCTTAGGAGAATATGTTCTATAAATACATATCCCACTGCACAACTATTCAAGCGTTGTGCTTCAAATCTTTATATATAAGTATAATTATAAAAACTATGTTAGGTGGCCACAGAATGAATTAAACAGTAGTGGAAAAAGGACTTAAATCCTTTATTTACAAAAAGCTATCAGTACCACAATGGAATAATACTGCATCCAGAAGTTTATGTAACACATATGGAAGATAAATGTACTGTAGTAAAATGTCAGGTCATGGATGTTTTCACATTGTTACACGTTCTAATGCAACAGTAAAATATGTCCTACTGTAAATATCTCAATTTTCTGCGTACTGCTGGTGTGAAACCCTTCAAGGAATAGTTCAACATTTTGAGAGAAACTTGCCTATTTTTAAGTTGTGGTCAGAGCCAGGCTAGCTGTTCCCACCAGCCCCATTCTTTATGCTAAGCTAGGCTAAACAAATCCTGACTCCACCCTTTAAAAATCCTAAAAATAGTTAAACATTTTGGAAAATACAGTTATTTACATTTGTTCAGCAAGTAAGAGTTTGATTTCAATCTCATATGTGTTAAGTACAGTGTTGGAGTCAAGACGTGGTTAGCCTACCTTAGCATAAAGACTGGAAGGAGCAGGGAAAAGCTAGCCAAAGTTCAAAAAGCGATGACTGATTAACACATTGTATCTTATTGGTTTAATTTGCACAAAATGATAAAAAGACAATTAGCAGTTTTAGGGAAGTTAAGTGCGGTAACTGTGTGCAGCTCGCCAATGTTTTGTCTGTGAGGTTGCCAGGTTTGGTACCGTTGTGGCTGGTGATGAATACACTGTTCTTTATCAAGGAACAGTTCCAGCATTAGCGTTACTCAAGCCCTAAAACTGCAAATTGTGTTTTTTTTTAGATTTCTGTTTTCATACAGGTTTTACTAGCTACAGTAGATATAACATG
The DNA here is from genome assembly GCF_013103735.1 of Etheostoma cragini. NCBI lineage: Eukaryota > Metazoa > Chordata > Actinopteri > Perciformes > Percidae > Etheostoma > Etheostoma cragini. Next base: position 8,613,314 of record NC_048425.1, read on the forward strand.
TTAATCAGTGAGCTTTAGAGGTGTTAGTAGATCAGGCTATGGCTGTTTTCTCCTGCCTCCGGTCTTTATGCTAAGCTAGGCTAACCACGCCATGACCCTGCCATGACTTTGTACTGAACACAAAGATTGATATCTATCTTTTCATGTTCCCCTGGGGAAAAATAACAAATAGGTGTATTTCTCTAAGAGTGTGAACTATTTCTCTGAAGCAGAGACGTGATACTGATACATTTTCAGTCTCGGATAGAAAGAAAATAAGAGTGTTTCTATACATTTTTGAAACACTCCTATGAAAGGAGGAAAATAACATGAAAGAAAACACAGACTCATCACTTGTTTTTACTGAAAATACAACAAATGAGGAAGTTTTGATCATGTCCCCCCTTTTCTGGGGGTCCAAGGCATTACCAATCAAGCCAAGATTAAGCAATCACTACAAATCAAGCACAGAGAAAGATTTAATATACAGAGATAAAGATTTGCATCACTGAGTGCATATTAAAATAAAATCTTTTAAAGCCTACATATTTCTATCATCACACAGGCTAGTTTAAACTAGCAGTGTATCTTATTTATATGTTGCATGTAACAACGTTAGTCTTTAATTAAAGTAACTAGTTACTACAGATGTTGGGTTAATGTAGTGGAATTAAAAGGACAATATTTCCCTCTGAAATGTAAAAGTATAAGATCTCACAAAATGGAATTACTCACATAAAGTACTTAAAAACTAGTATACTAAATGTACTTAGTTACATTTTTTTTTTCTCTCTCGGCTTAACTAACCCAAACCCGCATTACTCCCTCAGAACACAGCCATTTCAAACTCTTATTGTGTTATTCTTTTAGTTGTTAAAATATAGTCTTATTTTCAATGTCACTGTATGCTGATGACAAACTGCTCTACATGTCATTTGTCAAATGGTTCAGCTTTGGAGAAATATTGTCAAACTGACAGAGAAAGGCTTATCTCACATGACACTGTATGATTGTTTGTGGACATCAAGATGTGTGACAAGAACATTTGTTTTTTACTGAAGTCAATGCTACTTTACAGGAGATGGGAGCTTATCTGTTATTGCCAAAGACAACTAAAGTGCATGCTGCTTTACCCACTAACTTAATGGCTTGTACAATAAGTCATAAACATACATTAATATAACACTTAACCCTATAATACTTATAGGGTTTGCAGCACAATGTGTTAGCATTTAATTCACTTGTATACAAAGTATACAATCATACCATTTTTTTAAACAAAGTGCTATAAGAAAGAAAACCTTCAATCTTTCAATTCAGTGTCACATTCAACCACTGATATCACCATTGACTTTTGTTTGAGTGCTATGGGGCTACGAAAAAAGAAACATTTAACCCACAGATAACATTTCTATTAAAAGTTCACGTTGTGAATAAAAACTCTAGAAATGTGCTGCATTTTTTTGTATATTTTGGTAAGCTAATTGACAAACATGGAAGTTCAGCAGTCATGAAATTTGGCACTTCTTTGAGCTTCCCTCAAGCACACATTGCATCCACATCCAGTGAAGAAATATTATGCATAAAATCCACTTTATCTACTGAACATTTTGTATATTTGTGCGGTATATTTTCTATATATAGAAGTAAGCATAGGCATCCAGCACTCTGGAAACATGGAAACACATCTGAGACTTCATGGCTGAAGATACTTTCCCTGATTAGTGGGATTTTGGGGCCTATAACCTATCTTTAAAGTTTTGTAATCCTTGTTATCTAACTTTATTTTCCTCATCATCAAATACATCCTCAGTCTTGTACATGCCTGTGATGTAAGCCAATGCTTGTTGTATGGAAGCATAAACCCATGAAAATTGTATTTTATTGGACATGGTGCCCAGTTTTATGAGTTGTTACCAACGACTTTGTTAATGGTTGATAAATCATTTATAAATGCTTTTAAAGTAGTAATAACTAGTACAATATAATGAACTAGTAAAACATTTGTACAAAAAACTTTTGGATTATCAGGTTGTGAAAAACCCTATGGTAGTGTCCTCCAGTTAAAAATGACAGCATCAATTGTTTGTTTAAATACCTAAATACATTTATCCGGTGAGAACGTCTATTGACCTTGTGAATTATTACATGTCTATGAGAGCAATGACAGTGGTAACTATAATGTTAGTGGCTGCTGTTTGTTTCCCATTTCATAATACTAAATGTTTGTTTCTTCAAAATCAAAATTCTCTTGACGAAGGTCCCCTAACCTTGAAAAAAGTAGTTCCGAACTACAATATTTTCCCAATAACCAAGTGGTTTTGTACCTAAACTTAACCAAACCTTAACCCCAGTGTTGGCAGGTAATGAAACGTCATAGATCTCTGCAGCTCTAAGCAGAGAAGAGCGCCACTGCATATTGAAAACACATGAATGTACCCAAAATATGTACACGTCTACAAGAAACAACAACCAAAGCCCAGAGAAGTGTGTTTCAGCCCTCACTTTCTAATGAAGCATCAAATATATTCATGTTGCCAAGAAATTGAGTTCAAGACTCTGCAGCCCCTGAAGATCTGAGTGCTAAAGGGCTATTTCAAAATACTAAATATATTAAACTAGAAGATGCTACACTGTACACCATTCAATCTTAAAACCCAAATGTTGCGGTTATTACTGGCCTACAAAGCATGAATAAATTATTGAATCATAAAACATTACAAAGTACAAAGTATGACTTTGAAAAATATATATTAAAAAGGGTTAATGCAAAACCTCTGTTGGTCTGTGTTTATATGTCATGCAAAACCCCAAAAAATATCCTTGTTTACTGTTTTTACTGATCTTTATTAATTAAGGATTTAGTAACAAGCGTCTCTTGTGTGAAAGTGGTACTGAAAGGGGTTAATCTAAGAACTCTGTTGGGCTTAGCGTTAAACTGTCATAAAAAATCCCGCAGCAGTTATGCCAATACTGTAGTAAACTCTTAAGGCTGTTTTATGGTTCTGCGTCAAATCAATGGCGTACCTACGCAGACCCCTCTGCATCAAAGCAAACCCCGAGCCCTCAGCCGTAGTTAGACGTACGCTTCTAAAAATGTGTAAAATGTGTGTTGGTAGTTGTTGTAAGTGTTTCAAGGCAGCCTACTGTGGGGAGTAGCAACATGCTAGTTCACTGGCATAAGCTTTGCAAATAAACTCATACATTTTCTGGGTACAATGATGGGGTTATCCGCTTGTAAAATGTCTATATGTCTGTACGTTTTGAATTTAGCACTTTGCCAACAAGCAGTACTTTGTGGGCAGTTGTGCTAAAGTTTGCTTGCTAACACAACATAAACTGTCTCTGAGTTTTGCGATAGAACCTCCGGAAACCACACCCCCCCCCTAGCGTTCTGGTGGTGAAATGCACCGTGATGTAAAGAAACACGTTCTACTACAAAGCATTACTCCGAAATGGTCACGACGCCGTAGAACGGACGCCGTAGCTGCGGCGTGGAGTTGATGAAGCAACTCTGTGGCAGAAACTGCTTTTAATACACTAAACAAACTTATAATATGTGTAGTATGTAGGACAGTTTTCACCTTTTGGATATGGGGTTAAAGGGAATTTTGTAATCATGTACTGTTCAGACTTAAAGTACGATTTGGATAAATAACAAGGCAAAGAAACACAAAAGCAAAATCTAAAGCTTATGTCTGATTCATTTGCATGCCAAGGCCAAATTGTTTGAAATGTCGAAATGCCCTTGGTAAGCCATAATAAAAGCATCCAAAAGATGCTTTTTTTCAAATGTCTTAGTCAATTTTTTGGAAGTGTTGTAAAAGAAGAACATTGGAGCCTTTTCTTTTCTTTTTTGTGTATTTTGTGTGCATGTAGTAGTTAAACAATCTAGAGTATAACAATTAAAAATCGACAAAAGAAAACTCAAAATGGCAGCACAAATTGGTAAAAAAAATTGACCAGGCCAATTTATTGAGGTTGCCATGACCCTAGCAACTCAAAAGTTAAAAGAAAAGAAGTTTGTTGGTACAAATTTCAGGATTCAAAACATTGAGCTTTAAACTTCAAGGCTTTAGTATGCTTTAAAGAAAGTACTTTTCTAAGTGGTGGGATTATGATGGATGTGAAAAGTTATTTTTTAAGAGTCATCACATCCAGACTACAAAGACACGCAAAAGACAGAATTATTGTAAAGAAAGGATACGATGGCAGGTTTTATGACCCCGCCTTTAAGTGTTGGCATTTGTAACATGCATAAACATTTATCTCTTACTTCCTTTGAAGCATACTGAGGCCTTGAGATGGATGAAGGTTCCAAAAGGGAATGTTGATTTGTAGATAGGAAAGAAACAATTTACCACATTAGTGGACAACCAACAGCTCTCCTAATGACTTTTGCCTAAAGCAGCTGATAATATCAGGACTAAAGAAATGCTGAAATGGTGCTAAACTTAAAGTGGCAGCGCATGAGCAGGGCGCATTGTGTTAACATTGAAAATAAATGTTAATGGACTGTTGTTATATAGCGCTTTTCTAGTCTTAACAACTACTCAAAGCGGTTTTTACATAGTAAAGGAACCATGCACCATTCACACACGTTCATACACTGTGGCCGAGGCTGCCGTACAAGGTGCCACGTGCTCATCAGATAAACACACATTTACACACCGATGGCGCAGCATCGGGAGCATCTCGGGGTTTAGTGTCTTGCCCAAGGACACTTCGACATGGAACTGCAGGGCCGGGGATTGAACCAACCTTCCAATTGGCAGGCCGCTCTACAGCAAAGCCACAGCCGCCGAAAATAAAAAAAATAAAAAATAAAATTTTATTCACTTTAAAGTGAGGTGATCAGTGATGGGTTGACACGATAAATTCACAACTGGCCACTGTTTATTTCCTCTGAATGAGGCTATCATGAACTCTTTTTTTTGCCATTCAAGTGTTTTTACCATTACTGTAAGTCTTCCTTCAAAAAGCTCAGTGGCTTTCTAGCACAACATACCCTATTTACATGTGTTACATATTAATATGATACGACAAAAAAAATAAGTTAAAGAGTATATTTATCATAAGGTTATGTGAAACTTAACAGAGGGTGTATTGGATTGTGAGGAAACTAGACCTAATTGTACAGAGTATGTTTCAAAGAGGTGGAGAAGGGCTGCATATACATTTCTTCATTACCGGATAAAGACTTTCAAAAATGTTTTATCTTCCTAGACGTCTACGTACAGAAGGCCGTAGAGCACATGGGTTGTTAAGATGATTGATGCTTTTTAGTTGTTTTCTTGAAATCCCAAGAAAACTATCAAAATGAACAAGCTTTGTTTTTTCGTGATGACAAAATGAACTAAACCTACCAAATTGACTTCTCATGATCATTTAGACAAAATTGGCTATTGACAAAGCACAGAGGACATGCTGATGGGAATACATGCGCCATCAAAATGGGGAATTTCTTGGGATTCTGGGTATTAGCGGGGGTATGGGGCTAACGAGACGTTTGTGTGCCTGTTCCTAGCTTAGTCTGCCGTAACTGCGACCAGGATGGATAGATGAAAATGATCTATGATCAGCTCGCGCAAGGTCACTATACTGTAGCCCAAATGTTTCCTACCAATGGAAAACTCTCTCTACTACTAGTAATACTATAAGGAATATGTTAGGACGAAATGTTTATGAATGTAGTATACTTATGAAGTCCACACTATTTTTGAATATTACAGCTTTGACCAGCCCCAGCAGACTCTAAGCCCCTACCTATTGACAGTCTGTGGAAGGTGGACCTCCGTTCAAAGAGCTCCTAACCAAATTAGAAATAAATCTGGCAGAACATGCACCTACCATCCAGTAACACATCTATTAAGTTATTCATTTTAATTTGATACGCAGAACATAAACATGCATTTTGTTTTCCAAATGGTGTGGGAGTGGCAAAAGGTTGCAGATTTCTGGAAGCTTGTTTTAGATACTTTAAAACATAATGTCTACAACAATTTCTTTTTTTCTTCCATTTTTGTTTGTTTGTTGTTGCTTGCCAATTATGTGCTGATTACTTGATGGACATTTATGATTATATAGATTTACTTTATTTGTGATTTACCAATTTGCAACCCCACCCCCATGATTATCAAGTCTGAATCATGAGAACACAGTTTGGGTTATGTTATGACAAGATCCCAGAATAATGATTCTGTTGTCACACAGTGAATCATTAACAGAGATTTGTTAGAATAGTTTACAAAAAGTATTCTGTGATCACGAAAAAGATAATTGAAAAAATCATTACACCCATGGCCCTCTAATCTTCCATATCTTCACTTCAACCCTGGCAGCAAATGATAGGGCATCAGTAGTGACTTTCTTTGGTTACAAATAATAGGGTAAAAAAGATAGTTGTTCTCCTATTTTGTTATGCTCCCTGGAATATTTTGAAAATGATGGCCACACTAAACGGTCCATCCTAAAATGTAAATAATTACAACAAAAAAGCAAGGTCTGTTTCATTTAGTTCCCTTTTGTAAAACGTTTTAAGGATTTGACTCATCATTTATCTTTCTTCGGAAAAGAGGCCCAGTCATCCTCACACCTAGAAAATTGCATACCAGAAGAAGAAAGGGTTCAAAGTCAAGATAAAAGATGGCCAAGGCAACAGAGAGGTAAAATAGTTCTATACAAAACGGAGATGTTTTTCCATCAAAATATTTCTGTCCGGCTCAGACTAATGGTCCTGTGTTACACCCTCTATATTGGCTTTGTGTGCACGGTGCTATGGATGCTTATATGATGTCATTTTAATGCCACAGGGGCCATTAATCACTAGAGAAAACTTTTAAAATGTTTTTTTTTTTTTAAACAAACATTTTAGGCGTGCTCTGGTGCCTCTAGAAGAGGTCAAATATGTTGGTCATAACGGACTACGTGTACAGTAGGTGGAGGCCTAAGAATGTGAAGAGTATGTCATTTCCTCCACCAAGTTCATTAATTTCTATATGGCGCAGATATGCATTGTGCTTATACCATGGCCACTTAGATGTTCTTCAACAATTTTAAACCACCTTGATAGTGCCGACCCAATTATCCCCTGTCAATTCAAATTTAATCTGACTGCTCACGGAAACCCTTCGAGCTTGGGTCTCTTTAGAAAAAACTTATAAACTTAGGGTTTTTGTAAATTTTGTGATATTTCATTGGAAGTAAAATATTGATCCTACTGGTGGCATTGTGAAAAGTCAAGTAATGTCCAGAGTCATTAGGATGCATCCTCTGTCTAATGACAATCCATCCAGTAGTTAGTCAAGATATTTAAGTCTGGACAAAAGTGGTGGACCAACCTCCAGTACCAACCATTATCCCTCTAACCATGTAGTTAACATGTTGATGGACATGTGCCTGAAATTAATACGTTCCACGGCCATGGTATAATCCACAATATTCTGTTTATGTCTCTACGGTGAACTAGAGATTAGTTTGCTCTAACATGGCCAAAGCTGGTTTTTGTTTAGTCACAGGGAACACTATATTTCAAAAGGTGTTTGACAGCTAATATTAGTGATGATTAAAACAAATAAGTATATTACTGTTCATTCTAACAGTTATTTTCATTCTAATCCTTCTCCCTGCTTCATCTGAAGCCAGTAGTAAACTGCACAGTAGTTTGTTAAACATTTTCAAGCATTAGCATTTTGTTTGGCATTATGCTAGTAATCTACAAAAGTAAGCCCAGATTTCACTTACAGCTTCAGAAGTTAATAATTTCTGTTAAAATCTTATTGCAGCATTTAAGTGAAAATATTAAATTAGTAACATATATATATATATATATATATATATATATATATATATATATATATATATATATATATATATATATATATATATATATATATATATATATATATATATATATATATATATATATATATACAGTAAAGGATTTGAAACAATAAAAAGACAAAAGCTAAGACATAAGCTTGACCATAACGAAGGATAAATTGTCAGCCATTTTGGGACTGATATTCATTTCGATGACAGGCTTTGTTTGTTGTTTCTGCAGAGATTTGTTAATGATGTCCCTAAGGTAATATTATTTAATAGATGCACCCATAACATTTGAGCGATGGGATCTGTAAATTACCCCGATTTGATCCTGAACTATTCCTTTTCATTCTAACGTAGACACAACCAGTCTGTGTAATTTTAATAAAGTGCCTTCAGAGTTGTGCAGATTTAGTAACCCAACTCAGCTTGCGTATATATTTAGAAGGTTCATATTTACAGAAATAACAGAGATGAAAAGTTTGAGATGCCCTAAGGGTACTTAAAAAAAAATCTTCAAAGAATAGCATTTGCATGTTGACTGTTTTTTAGGTTTTAGGTTACATCACTGCTACCGGTGTGAGATAGCCTTCCCAAGCTCATCACTCTTATTACACATTTTCTTGTCATACGACATACAGAGGGTGGATATAATACGAAAACACTATGCAGTCATTGTTATAAAATTTGTCATAAGCTAAGAAGCTGATTTACTAAACTCTATATGTCCCTTTTAAGGCTATAGTTTGTAGTGCTGTGACATTGGACTAACCCCTAATGCAGTCCAATGAACACTGAACAACTAACACTGATGTTTTGGACCGAAAATGCACCATCATTTGCAAAAATGTGCACTGCTGACCAATTGTAAACGATCTTGAAAATGCAGCCAATTATCCTCTGGCTATTCAAATTGAGTCTGACTGCTCTTGGAACCCCTTTTCCAATTGGGTCTATTTAAAAAAATTGATTGATTTGATTATGTTTTCAAATGTTTTAACCTGTGAAGACCTCTACTAAGGGGTGTTTGTTATTTAGTCCCTCCTCTTTATATACATTGTGGGCATGAAATATTAAGTACACCTCAAAACTACAGCCTTAAAAATAGTACTAATGACTGTAAAGTAGTATCAACACCTTTGACCCCAATTGAATATTAATCTTTAAGCTAGCTGATTACATGATGTTTTCATGATTTTATGTCCACTCCCTGTATTTGATTGCGTATTGTTAAATCTAACTTGCACTCTTTGAAGTTGTTGTTTTGTAGAAACTACATTTTGTTTGCTTGGTTTCTATCTCCTCAGTACAGAGGGTTGTGTTTTTCTGTTAGGTGTAATTGAGTTGTCCATTCCTTGTTGTTTAGACCCATGTCTTCATTCTGGCTCCTTCGTCTTCTACTCGTTTCCCATCCTCCTTCTGTAACTAGACGACGTCTGACTCCACCACGCATTGCTCGGTGTACTCCTTCACCAGCTCCACGCTCAATGTGTTGCGACAGAATTCGGCCATGGCCTTCCAGAGTGGTGGGTCCAGGAACATCTGGCACATCACGTGACCCGTCAGGTTGGCAGTGTGGCGGTAAAGGTGGCACAGGAACTGCTGCCGAGCCAGGTCCAGGTCTTTACCGAACATGTCAATGTTCAGGTAATACCTGGTTAAACAAAGGTGTACCAGTAAGAAAACATTGTCTTATTTTGAAAATCATAACTTGTGCTTTTAAATGGTATGAATATCTTAAAGGAGCTATGTGCAGTATCTAATAAATGTACAACTCTGGCATTCCTAATGATACTATCAAAACGTTGCTGTTGGCCATTAACCTTTTATCTACATATTTTGTCATGTTAATTTTAATTTTTTTTTTCATATCACTGCTATTGGACACCCTTTATGCCTGTCTGTGGGTTTAATAAATATTTAAACGGTGACAAGGTGATTTCATCTTTCTTCATCTGAGGTTAAAAGCTCAATTAAATGTTTTCAAATTAGCATTTTTTTCCATTTCCTGAAGAACGTTTTTGGACATTTCAACAATTTCGACAAAAACATGCTTTGGTAAACAGCAGTTCATGTTACTAAATTATTTTACGCTTTATTATAGACAGTAATTGTCCCTGACTTAACCAGCTATATGAATTCCTTTTGGAATAAACAAAGAAAGGACAGTTACCAGTCATCTCCAATGGGAACCCTAAAAGGGAAGGTACAAAGGCTGGCCACAGTAGGGTTGGACACATCATCCACCATCCAGTCAATGTCCTTCTTCAGCAGAATGGCCATGTTACTGGGCAAAAGCTTGAATGGCTGCCAGTCTTGAATGATGGTGCCATTAGGAAGGAGCCCCTGCAGCAGGTCAGTGGTCAGATACAGCTGGTGGACAGCTGTGTGGTCAAGACGCACCGGAGGAGGGTTGGAAGAGGTGGACAAAGTGGATTGGATGTCTCCACCCAGACCGAGCTCAGACAGACGATACTTGAGGTCTTCAGCTCTGAAGCGCACCAGCAGAATACCCTGTAGAGAACAAAGTTAATGTATAAACTGGCAAAGAACTACAACAGAAAACCCACTGAGGCCAAGCTTACTTCCTGAAGCATGTTGGTCATTGACAACAGCCATTTACAATTTTGTTGCTGGTACCTGCTTGGTTATGAGGCGATACTTCTGGAAATCCTTTGGTCCAAGCTGATCGTCACGGGTCAAGCGTGTTACTTTGACATCAGGGTACTTAGATTTGACCAGCTCGCAGCAAAAACGCAGCAGAACTCCAGCCACACCCTTGCCCCTTTCCTGAGGGGCAACACGTAAACCTTCCACCAGCATAGTCTCCCCGTCGTCAATCACACACACTGACTCCAGAGCAATCTGACAAGTATCACAGAGAAAGAAGTAGGACAATACAAAATGACAAACGGTATACAGACATGTCATTTTTAAGAACTGTATTTTATTCCTGTTGCTAGGGTGAAGCAGCATGACCTGTTTTAGAAATGGGGAATCAAGGTCATGTTAATCAGAGCATGGAGCATGAGCCAATGTCTGAGTTGCGATGGCAGCAGGCTAAGCAACAAGCCAGCAGAACCACATCATCTTCAAAAAGTACATGATGTGTTTCTGCTAGAGCGATAAGGCCGAGTCCCTAAGTGCGCACTAGGATGTTCTAACATTCATCTTTATTCATGAACTCTGGATGTTGACCGAAATAATGGGGCCATGGATTCAAGCCGCCAAAAGGATCTTTCTTATTAGGGGGGATGGGAGAGGTCTTCAGGAATTTGGTTCAATTGAGCAAGTGTTAATTGTTCTTTCACGTCCACTGGTATTGGCCATGTTTCATGCTGTGAAGAAGACAAAGACATTAACAGCAGAAACAGCTCATCAGTCCTGCGAGTTCAATTAATTTTGCCGTTTCCATAGAGCTTTTCTAATGCCATTCTTCAAAATGCACTTAAGAATATGTGATTGGAAAGGTTTTGCAGTCATGACTGTAACATATTACAATTTGATAATCCCATAAGTAAAAGTGGTCTTATGTAAATGGTGTGTGTTCCTTTTAGCCAAAGAGTTGCCTACAATTAGTAGTTTTGTTTAGAGTTAGTGGGTGTGTGAACCGTGCTGCCGAGGTCTGGAGTTCTGGAGCTCTGTGTGCCGAGGCTAAGCTAGCTGCCGAAAGGACAGTAAATTTGGAGTTGCTTAAAAGCACTTTTGACAGAGCTGGGCTGAGTAACAAAAAAATAAAAGTAACTTATCCAAAAAAACTAATCTCACATTATTATTCTTAATTCTGTCTTTTTTTACACCCATAACTTTAAAAAATGTTATACTATTCATTGAACTTACCACTTTTCCTTGTTTGCGGGCCAATATGACTGTACGGTTGGTCTCCTGCAGCCAGTTGGTGTACCTAGTGGGCAGGTAGTCGAGCCCTCCATAGATGTCCTGGCTCATAGCCATGATCTCATCAAAGTCCTCTTCGGTGGCTACAGAGAACTGGAGGCCTGCCTGGGACAGCGCCTCGGGCAGCTGGAGCATAGTCAGGCTGGTATCGATCTTCATCTTGAAATAACTGATGAGATACAAAGTGGAGGAGAGATTATTGTATTTATTTTCTTAAACCAGGATTTAGGAGATCTTAAGAGCTCCTAACCTAGGAGCTCTTGACAGGTGGCAAACTTTGGGTGGTGCAGAAATTCAAGAGTGCACATCTTTAAAATCAAAGCAACAACAGGCTTTTCCAAAGATGTCTGCTTGGATAACAGCTGCTTGTGACTAATGATGTAATCACTCCAACAACAAAAAACAACTATGTCCACTCCACACAAAAATAGCAACTTAGTGCTCAGGTATAACACATTCGATCATTCATCTGCCAGTTAAAGTGATAACATGGAAAGAATAATCAAATTAGGGAACCTGTGCACAAAAGAAAAGACATCAGTATCACAGGCAGAGGCTCAATCACAACTGGATGCATAATCCTTCATGTGTTCATACCGTATGGCTCAAAAAAGTGTTTATGAAATATACTGTAATGAGTCTGTGAAAGCAGAGCAGTAGCAGTGGTAAAGCATAGCCAGACACTTTGTAACACATACTTTTCGAAAATAGGGCCTCAGTTTATAAAATCTTCATCAAGTCACAAAGCATTGCCAATTGTGATATGACCCCCTTAGTGTTTGGTTAAGGATTTGTATTTGTCATCATTTACTTGGGACTGTAAAAGAATTAGAAGTGAAATGGCTGATATTGGTACATGAGCTAATAACTAGCAGGACAGTAAGACAAAACACTGCAGGTGACAAAACATTACCATTAAGACAACTACTGACTACCACATTCTGAATCGATCCCAAAGAGCTGACCAAAGGGAAGCCAAACACAGATGACTGCAGAATAAAGACGTGCAGCAGGGGGACGTGGATGAATGGACTAGAGGGACAAAAAAAAAAGCAAGAAGGGGGGAAACAAAAACACAAATGAGCCAGGCCAAAGAGACAAAAACCGCCAAAAGGATGGGCCAAAACAGATAAATGACAACAGACACAGGAAGTGGAAGACTGGCACCCATCTTGATCCCTATGTCGTTTCCAATAAATCCTGTAAAGCCATACCCTCAACCCCCTAATCCGTACACTAATACCCTCTGATAACCACTCCACATTACAAACACTAGTATTCGCCCAGAACTTGGCTAAAGAATTTGCAGTAACAAATAAACAAGATAAAATGGAGAAAGCTGGAAACTAAATTTGTTTCATTAAACAGTTATGCCCCAAAAGCTCACAGTACCGTTATGTCATCCAGATTAGATACCTGAGGTTACATAAAATACTACTTGTGTCATTGGAGTAAGTGCACAAAATTCGGCAAGTGTTCCGGCAAAGTGCTGTTGGCGCTAACCAAATAAAACTAATATTGCTAGGAAAGCAAAGCACTGAGAAAAACAAAAACAAGATGCTTGCTCTCATGACGATTTTTTGCATTTAATGAAGTTGAGATACAATGCTTTAACACATGATGCAGTAAAGTGTCATCAACTCAAAAACAAGCTTGTGCAAAAAGAAAACATTCAACATAGCATAAGAAGCCATACATAAGAGAAGTGATACAATATGATAAGACATAACAATACCTAATAACATACAATAGCATATAGGTAGGGCTGGGTATCGGATCTCAATGTTTTTTTTCTTGTTTTTTTAAAAATATTAAGCAGATTTTGTCGAAATGACAGCCCCCCCTAGTGATCAAATGAATAAAACAAATTTGCTTTAATGTAATTGAGTATCTAAGCCTAATCCTGTCCATCTGGGACACCACGTTTTAACCCAAACCTAACCCTAACCCTAGCATGGAACATGCATTTCTTCTTTGGTTCTTTTCACCTGCCAATTATGCATTTCACTGGGAGGGAATAATGCGTACAAGGTTCACATTATCCCAACTAACCAGTAGGAATGCACTGCCATGGACATCTGGGAACCTGAGCAAATTGTGTTCATTGGAATTCAAGACCAAGCTGGAGCTACTGTTGCCACAAATAGAACCACAGTTCTTTGGACAGGAACTTAACCCCTTTGCCAACCATGCACATAAACAGTAATGATTTAATATTGGCTGAAACACTGAGGTTGTGTTTTACCACCGATGACTGAATTCCAAATGATACCCAGCCCTGGCTATGAGAGATGTCATTACATATAATGAGCAGGAGACTGCAAATTGTATTGGAAGTCCAACACAGACTTTAGTAAGCTAGCTCAAATACAGATAATGGCTAGCGTAGAAACTAAACAAATTTGCAAGCTCATGTTTAATTTACTCTGACAGATACATCTGGCCCTGTCAGATTTAGACAGATTCCCAGACCCGGCCCTGGACTGTTTATCTCACTTGGGGCAGGTTTAACGAAATCTATTTTTCCATGCATTTGTGTGACTTATGTGAACAAAATTCTTTAAAATTGTTCCTGTAATGAGTGAGAACACTGTAACCGTCTTGTTCTGAAATTTTGTGAGGTTAATTTCAGGTAGCCAGAGGTGTGGAAGAGAGGAGTGGCAGAAAGAGTTTGTTGTTTTGGAGTACAGAAAGTGTTGCTTAGTGTTGTCTAAAAGAATTTCAATTGCAAATTTCTGAATTTTGCTAACAAAATGTCACCTACACTTGCTCGGCTTTTAAAGATGTTGCCTTTAGATACAGGCAGGAGGACGTTGAGGCTAGTTGTGCTAGCATACAGATACAAACAGAACTTAAGACATACACTGCACCTTGCAGACCATCAGATCTGCAGTGACCCTTTTGATCGAGGATGAATACCGCCAATTAACGAGGAAAAGAAATCCTATACCAAAGCACTTTTTCCTAAATAAAAATGCTGTTCCAAGAGAGAGCTGTAGAATGGCGGTAAGCTAATGCTATTAGCTAAAGTTACTGTCTTGACCTAGCATTAGTAAGTTACACAAGCATTGCAGTTGAATGTCAACTTTACAATCTTTTCATAATGTAGTCAGACATTTATAATAACTATCCGAGTCTGTCAGTGGCAAAAACCGCACTTTTAGTGGATGTTTAATGACGGTCGCTACACATTGACCAACCCCATTGCCCCATAGGATTACATTACAGCGCAGTTTGCGGCTACTGGTTACAGCATCCTTGCTCAATAATCAATAATCAAAGATTTTAGTTCACATTAGTCACTTACACACAAATGTATGGGTAATATAGGGTCCAAATTAGAAAAAAAAAGAAGAAAAAAAAAAGAAATTCTCCTTTTGAGATGATGACTGATAGAGGAGAATTATGCTCACCGATTGTAGCTAATAAATGTAACCGGCATACGGCGTCCAGTGTAATGCCCCAGGCTCACAAAACTAAAATCCAACTGTCAAACTAGGCGGTGCTGATTAAATATGAATCTTATGGAATGTCCATAAGTGAGGCTTCTAATACTGCTAAATACAGGCTCCAAGTTTTACTCGACACACTAAAGCGACAACATAGGAACAGATGCCACTGGCAAGGAAAGACCATCATCCAACTATCAGACTACTGAGTTATAGGCCTAACCTGCCTGTCAGGCTGATCACACCAGTCTGGAGTTCTTCCTGAATTGACAACAAGACAGCTTTCAATTCAAGACAACACATTTATTCTTGAATGCCTTTTGCTCTAGAACTAAAGTAATTCAGACATCTGAATCTCAAAACCAGAGCCATAACCCTCACCGTGAAATGTATCATGCTACTCCCAACCAGACACAGATACAGGACACCAGGCACACACTGTGGAAACAAATTCCCCCCTTTGGAACAATAAAGCCTTTCTTTCTCTCTATATGTGTATCTATGAAGCATCAAGGAAAGTAAAGAACAACCCTTATTTTCCTAAGGGACCATTCAGTCTGGCACATACCGAGGCAGATCACTATCGCGGATGCTTTACTGCATTAGCTCCAAATTTCCCAGTTGCTTATTTTGAGTAGTGATTATGAATACAGGTTCAAGAATTGGACTACTTTTAGCTTCCTTTTCTGCATGGACCACATCTGCCCAATTGTGGACGCTTGGTTGCGAAGAAAGAGGATTACTGGGACTGAATGGGTTGAACTAACAGATGGCCACACAGACACACAGGGCAGCTTTATACTTTAGGATTTCACAATCACAATGGGGCCCTGAAGCAAGGAAGGCATAGAGAAAGAGAAGGACTGTACTAAAGTGCCACATCAAAAGAAAGAACTAGTTCCAAGCAATTAACATATAAGACATTCCAGTCTTATATGTGTAGTAAGGTGGCCAATGTGTGACAACTGCAAACACCAAGTCCTGAAAGCTTTTAACAAAGCAAAAAGGCAGGATTTCAACTGAAGTCCAGCAAGCAGAGACTGCGCAACCCAAGGAAAGTGAAGGGACCAGTGCTGCGTGACTATCAAAGCCAGTTTCCTGAGAACTACCTGAGAACATCTATATGGTGCCTTCCAGAATTCAGCTGGTAGGGGCTCTGAAAGGGTAAGGTAAACAGTGAGTTTAGAGTGTCCAATTGGCATATAGATGACAATAAAGGAGAAGGCTGAACTCAAAAATAGTACCACGTCACTAAAAATGAAAGCACAAGTGCAGGCACTTAACACCAGCTCACCAGAAACAGTCTAGCAGTCAGGTAGGATCAAAGGTGCAGCCTTCAGTGGCATGGCCAAGTTGAGAAAATCATCATGTTGAGAAAGAATCATGTTGAGAACGCTCGAGCAATGTAGCACTGAAATGCCAAGATGGGAAGTTAGTGAAGGGTCATGAGCGAGGATATGTTACAAGCCTTGGGTAAAATCCTATTTATGTAATGATAGCAATTCTGTCCAAAAAAGTGACCAAATGATGAAGGTTTTGAAAATGAAATTTATTTCAAGGTCTAGCATCCTTAACATTTTAAAACAAAGGCTTTACCTCCAATTTGTGAATACATGAGACACGTCTACAGGTCATGCTGGTAAGATGAAAAAACAATATTGATAATAGTGCTAGCTGTGGCTGCTAAACGCTACAGGAGCCCCATTAGTGTGTTGCCGCCATGCTGATAACACTCCAAAACAGAACAGGCAGTTCCACAGCGTTAGCAGTAAGCAAGTCTAACACACCAGACACATTTCAGTTGCAATTTTCTTTTTTTATATATCAAGCATTGATAGCAACACAGAATAAAATGGAAAGACAATTTTAGAGTGAAACCTTTTGCGTGCAGATAGGGTGTAGCTGTCAGACTTTACATGGATACTGATAAGTTCTGAGATGCTCAGTGCTTCATCTGGACTTGGTATTCCTGGATAAACCAGGTGTTTATGGAGAGCAGGCTCCTCTACAAGTAATGTTGCTATAACCGTGTCCGAAACCCTACCCGGCACAGGATCAATTGTGTATAACAAATGGCTGATCATTTCTTTAAAACTTTACAACACAAAATTCTGGGACCATTTTCTTTGTTTTTACTTTGTTGACTGTACGTAGGTATCTTAGGGCCCCTTTACATTACCTGTTTGCTTTTGTTGTGTGTTAAAGCACTTTAAGTCTTTTAATGCCATTAAGAGAGGGGAGACTAAAACAGAAATGCTAGACATGTTCCAATAATCTATCAATGGGCCATGTGAACTGTGAGGGCATTTGTAGTGAAAACACTGTCTGGACACACACGTACACACACACTGTGGACACTGGTATTTTTCCATCATCCTTTGATGCTTTGACATGAAGTGTCAGGCTTGGCTGGGTAGTGTGGTCCTGCCAATGAGAGCAATGCTGTTTTGTTTTTGTGTTTGTTTTGTTCTGTCCCAGTCTCTCTCTCTCATTCACACACTCATTGATTCACTCTTCTCCTATTCACTCTCTCATGCTCTTACTTCCTCCCTCTCTTTCAGCTGGCAGCGTACTACAAACAAAATGGAATTTGGCACATTTGCAAAAGACTGTTGAACTGCCATCAAATATGCCACTGCGGGCAATTGCCAGTATGCTCGCTGCAGGTTGGGGTCCGGTTATTTAGTGATGCCAGATGGGGGAGCTTTGGAATTGTGGTGTGAAAAGACACAATGGGAATGAGAAATTGGTTACCCAAAGGAAGCACACAAAGAAGCGCATTCCGTCACATGAGTTAGTTGGTGAAAGACCAACATACCCATACACAAAATAGTACCAACAATGACCACAAAGAATAGCTAAGAATCTACCAATAGTTATTTGGACTGGGTATTGCCACGGATTTCCTTAAAATCGATTTGATTCCAATTCACAAGGTCCCGATTCCATTTTCAATTAAATTTGATTCATTATCAAATCAATTTGGGATATTTCAGTTATCTATATCAATTTTGCTTGGATATGAAAGAGAATCTCTGACAACTTATGCTATAAATTGTACAAAAAACCCTGGTGCATTATTACAAATACATTTTTATTTCATTGTTAAGAACTGACTAAGCATTTACAACGGACAAAAAATTGTACAAATGCTTTCTTCAGCGCATAGACTGTACCTAAAGCTATACATTTGTGGAAATGGCCATGGCAGTTTTTCACATTCTAAAATTGTACCGGAGTGTTATTTAGCATAACATGGGTTCCTCAGATTGTCTAGTGCTACCTGCTACCAATATCTCCGGTCTAGCTTTAAATTGGAGCCCCTTAAAATCTCAGGATTTTATGAATCTGTCGGATCATTCAAATGAAGATCCATTTGCATTGTGAAATGGATTTTTTTCAACCCAGCCCTGACAGTTTCTTCTTTTTTTCCATCTACAATTGAGTTTCAGCAATGCCCAACAAGCTCTAATCTCAAAAGGCAGGTTTATAGGAATTATATAGGCCAACTATAAGTCAAAAGAGATTGTTCATTGTCATCACAAAGATCAAAATTTAGCACACCAAAAGAGGTCGATTGGTATTACATCCACTACACACAGGAGATCAAAAGCAAATATGGCATGCATTCCTTGCGAACTGGCCATTTTTGTCTCTGTTAACACACCAGATTTGATTTATTTGGAGTACGCTGCCAGCTCTTCTCTTTGTCCTCCCCCACTTTCACACAGAAAAGATACTGAAAAGAACAGAAGTCCATTGCACCTGAATAATACAAAACTCAAAGGAACACACCATGTCTTCAGTAGATTATCCTGTTGGTGTGATGAGAACATGGGCACCAAAATCATTCATGTCTCCTGGGTAGATCCTTGGCTCCAGTGCTTCATGCCAGTAGGCTCCTTGCCGACGCAAACACATACGCAAACCACTCTGTTGCGCGATAGCAGGCTCCATGTCATTTTTCCCACGCAGCCCCGCCTATACATGAAACAAACCATTGACACACAGGCACCAGAAAATGATTAGTTGGTTTATCTGTCAATCATCACTCTGTGCTTGTTGCCATGACAATAAGACAGCTGTGCGATATACTTCAGTATTGTATACTGGTTGGTTCTGTGTAGGATTAGTTATATTTTAAGAAAATGCCAATCTACCTGTTTCTGTCCATCCAACACAATCTCAGTCCCAGCGCGTCAAAAACCGAAGCTTGGTCAGGTGCCTTTGGCGTTAGTTACTAACACAAAAAGACCCCTTTATCCTCTCAGTCAGACGCAGGGGTGCTTTCAACTAGTTCCAATGTTATCCCATCCATTGTGATATTTGGGGCTCTGGATACTCATTTCACATTACATTTTACAACGTGCTTGCTTGGGACCACTTCTGCAGCTTTTTTCACCATACATGGTAAAACAACTTAGTTATAGTCAGGGTTAAAGATTGTATGTTTAAGTTACACGTACAGTAAGACATGTTCTGTGTTAATGGACCCATCCACCATCCCAACCTACCTCCTTATGAGGAGTTTCGGTCTTTCATTGTACTCGCTACCAGTGTCGCTCTTTATATTGCGTCATTTTACAGCACCGCAATCAAGCAGCTGCTATGCCTGTTGCATCCCATTCAGATGCTAAAGGGGGGATTTCTTTTGCGTCTGTATCTGACGCTGGAAGCCACTGACCAAACGAGTTGGGAGTGAGAACGGTTTGATTCATCATGTATAGAGTTTGCTTGAAGAACATAATCACAACCACTACTGAAATGCTTTGACATTTGATCTTTTATAATGTATTCTGCTCTGGTTACAAACTGAGGTAATAGCATGGTGCCAGTAGCGGGCACACAGCGTGTCCAAAGCTAATTGTTACAGTATTAAAACTAAAAAGCATTGTTGCAGCAAAAACACACTAGAAGTAAGACACAAAACATATGTCTCTCAACAGACAACTTCAATTATTAACACTTCCAGTGAAGCAGTTGTGAAAAGTAAGTGAAGTTTCTCAAGTACTTAAGTACAATTTTGAGGTACGAATACTGTACTGTGGTATTTCTATTCCACTTTCCACTATATTTCAGAGGAAAAACTTGTACTTTTAACTCCACTACATTTTTTTGACAGCTTTAATTTTTGAAAATAGAATAATAATAACAAATATAAATAATATAGTTTGTAAATAAACCTAATAAAACTAATAAATGATGGTGTAATATTATAAATTAAACTACCCATCAGTATAAAAAAATAATTAAAATGTGATCCACCTTTACCAGCATTAAAATGATGACCACACTTATATAATATATAATAATTAATCCAATAATATAATACACAGTGTTCTGAAATGGATTATTCTGCATAGAGAGTACTTATTTTGAAATGCTAATACTTTTGTACATTTACTTAAAAGGGCTGTACTCGGCATTCAGAACATTATGTCTTTCACGCATTGGCGAACGGTCCGTGAGATCCGTGTGGAGGCATATCCTGACCGCTATTTTTTCCCTCTATTTTGAGTACAGACATTCAGGCGCAGTGAAAAGCTTGACGCAACTGTCTTTGCTAGTTTTTGAATTTCCCGTCCAGCGCCAATGTCGTTTAAATAGCATATGCACCTGCGCCCATCTGGGCGCCCACGGGTGTGCTGGTCTTACAGAGAGGTGTGTTCAGGTGCATTCTTGGCATATTGCTATCTTGAGGAAGGTGCCAGCCCCACCTTCAAAGCTCGCTGGAGGAAAACATGTTCTGGTTTTTTTGCATTTCTTTAAACAAATCACAATTGTCTTGGGCGGTGCTTGGCCGGGAAAAGCTGCTAAATAGCCTGGGGAAGGAACTTGTTTGGTGAAACATGTGTACGTTTAAAAGTTGCTTATGTCGTGCCACAGAAAACTCAGATTGGACAGATAGTCTAGCTAGCTGTTTGGATTTACCCTGCAGAGATCTGAGGAGCAGTTAACAATAGTCCTCTTGAATCCACCAGAGTTTAAAATGCCAACACAAAGGAAGAGGAAGGCAGATATCCGACTTAGAAGGAGTCATGTGATCAGCTGGACAGAGATGGTGGCTTAAGGTTAAGCTCCTGGCCCTACTTTTCCAAAAAGGATTTTTTTTGGTTCCAACGTCAATATTTTACCACTATGTGCTTGTTAGAGTAACTTAAAGTAGAATGGCAATCAAGAACAGAACCCAGCGTGGCGATACGGATGCCGTTGCAGAGGCATTGCTGGAGACACAGAAAGGCTACCTTCAACCGAGTTTTGCTCAGATGCAGTCCCAGATTCAACAATAAGGTAACTGCTATCCATGCCCAGCTAGCATCTCTGACTGCAAGCCTTGCCTCTATCAGATTGGATGGGAACAACCTAAAAACTACCGTGAAAAGCAATGCAACTATTCTTGACAGCCAGGGCCGAGCTTTTCTACAGCTGGAGGTGAAGCTAGCAGATATGGAGAAAAAAAGCGCTGTATAAATTCAATTTATTATTAATATCATACAATTACATCCTCCTCAGCGAGCTCAATAACAAAAGGTGTAGCCATTTTTGTCAAACGGAATCTCCCACTTAGTGCTGGCCTCTTGGTCGGATGATACAGGCAGGATTGTGATTTCCACAACAGAATTTGGTGCCAGAAAAATTGCATTAGTGTCAGCTTATGTGCCCAATGTTATCGATGGCAATTTCTTTAATACACTCACTTATCAAATGCTAGACTGTTCTTTTATTGTTGGTGCAGAACCTAAATATTGATCGGTCGACTGCAAAGGCCACTGGGGACCAGGATCAGGCCACAAATGCTCTGACATCATGGGCCAGCAGCCTGGGGTTTATATATATTTGGCGTGCAGTTAATCCCACCTGTAAGGATTATTCCTTTTTCTCTGGAAGATATAAATCCTTTCCCAGGATAGATTTTCTTTTTGCATCCCCTCAATTATTTCATTCAATTGATAAAGCAATAAAAAGGGTCCTTTGAGCTTAAAGGGGTCCTTTGCAAGACCACACTATTCCTTTCAGGCTGCTAGACCTAGTCACCTTCTCACTATGAGATTAAGATCCAGTGATTATTTTGCAGATATGCCTGCTATTACATCCTCAGGTGGTAATGTTAGAACTGACCCTGTCAAAATAAATAAATCCTTTCAGACATTTAAATCCAACCTGTGTGAATCTGAGATTACTTTGGATAAATCCCACTGTGACAGCTGGTTAAATCAGCGTGAATTGCCTCTATTCTCAGGATGAGTAATCAGCTAATTTAGACAATTTGATTACTATTGAAGAACTAAGAGTGGCAGTACAGAATATGAAAAAAGAAAAACCACTGTCCTTTGATGGGATTCCCCCTGAATTTTATTCAACTCTTTGGGAAAGGTTGGGCCCTTTCCTTCTGGAATTCTCAAGGGATGTTAATGGAGTCTTAATTTCCTTACTCTTGAAAAGGGATAGGGATCCTACAGAGTGCTGTAGCTATCGACCTCTGAGCGTGCTTAATGCTCCCATTAAAGCAGCAGATAATGTTAGACGCCTTCTCAACATCGTTGATGCGGCGGAGGACAGTAAGACCCCAATTTCACTTCTCATTCGTGACACAATGAAAGCATTTAACAGGCTTTAGTTGCCATTTTTATGGTCAGTCTAAGAGGTGACGGGCTTTGGCAAAACTTTCATTGGTATGATTAAAGCTTTGTATTCTAAACCCTCAGCCCGAGTCTTAACCAGACGCACCTCCTCCTCATTTCCAGTTTCGAGATCCTCCCACCAAGCTTGCCCCTTGAGTTCTGCATTATTTGTCATTTCTCTGGAGCCGCTGACTCAAGCCATTCGCCATTCGACTCAAGCCAATATCCATTTGTAATGCACAGCGTTATATCTCATTATTTGTGGACAATATTTTGTTTTTTTTAGAGAACACCTCTCGGTCTCTTCCTCCCCTTCTATCATTATGCGAGGAGTATAATCTAATTATAAAAAATTTAAAATATTTGATCACAAAAAAAACAGATGTATTGCCTAAATGAGTGAAATCCAGCGCCTTCACAGAAGTGGAACATCAAGTATGTACTATATAGATACCAACCTGAAACTAAGAATCTTGTGTTTTTGTTAGTTTAGAATGAGGCCTTCATATTATACACTGGGTCTAAGTAGGGCCTTGCACATTTTAACATTACATGAAGGCCAACTTAGGTTACACTACATGCTTGGAAAGGGAGGGGTGAGGGAAGGGGTGTTAAATTGGATGCAATCTGCAACCTCACCACGAGATACCACAGAATCCGCTTGCGTGGCTAATCCAAACTAATGAACCATTAGGCATGCTATTGTATCCTCGTATCATCTCTGGCGTTCACCATTTCAGACGAAGGAGGAAGTGGGCCCAAATCTGGAGTTTTAAAGCTAGACTCTTCTCCCAAATCCTACACACAGGTCCTTTAAAGTCAACATATGCAGGATCCTTTTACTTTGGCGCCAATTGGTAGAACTCTCTAGCTGCTACCCACTACCCTCTGCATCTGCCAACTCCACCACAAACTCCCATCCTAATCCACCAACCCATCCCCACTCAAACACACACAAGCTTAAAAAACTGTACATGTAGTAAAGTTTAAGAGAGCTGAAATAGTCGCTGGAGTCGGTTAGTAGTCATTTCTTGGATTATACAAAAATAACACTATCCGACATGCGTGGGTCATAATGGACGGCAACCAATTTCACGTTAGACGCCTCAGGAGAAGATGACAGGACGACAACCTCCAAATATTTTATCTTCTCTCTTCTAGTTTGACAATGTTTACAATGTTTTCCATGTCGCGATGGTGGTGGACATTTCGGATCCCAGAAATCTGTCTTGGTTTTTACAGGATCATCTCGGGCACATTGTGCAGGTGGAGAAAGACTGCAAGGTAACATTGGTCTGTCTTTGCATGCTCATGCAGGGTTTTTCCTGGCTTAGAATGAGCATTCGGGGTAACCCATATTAAGTGGGGAGACAATTCAAAACTTAACTATAATGGAATATAATACAGTAAGGGGGCTTTTACATCAGGGACCTGGGCCAGTATCCTAGTATACATGACTCCAAAGTCCAGTTTGTTTGATTAGTGTCAACACTGCGAAACAAACATACGTTTTTTTAATCCAAGTTCTCTTGAAAAAGTGGTCTAGAGTACAGTTAGTTTGGTTTGCATCAGGTGTAAGAACCATCTGTACCAAAACACAAACGTGGAATACTTTTTGGCGTGACTACGAGGAGTTTTTAATCGGTTATGAAAGTGTCTCAATTCAATGCTGACAGGGGACGCCATAAATTCCTCTGTGCAGAAAAAACCCGGCCGCAGTAAAGGAGCAGAAGTGAGCATACAACAATTATTTTCTCAACGGCTCCCCCGGGAAGGGGGAAAGCCGCGGTTGTACTAAATGTGTCCTTTTGATGGTTGTGTTATGGAAGGTAAATGTGTTTCACAACTTCAGGCGAGAACGAGAAACCATGGGTAAACCGCAATAGATACCACAGCCTTGAGTTGTATTCCATACAGAACATCAAATGTGGTGGTTGCTCGATGACCTGAATTCAAGCACTTTGGAACTTTCAGGTCCTTACTGAAAGCGGCTTCAGTCACAATAGCCCTCCGAGCTTATTTCTATTTTCTCTGCACAGTGCTGTTTAATCTGTCCTGGTATTTTCTTCATTCGTTTCATTTGATTAAGTATCGCTGACAATTGGTCAGCAGTGCAAATACACTGGTCAAAGTTGACCAAAGTTGAACTTGTGGTGAAAGGTTTTGCACACTTCGGCCCTTACCGGTTCATTCCATTGGAATCCATTGGAATGAACTCATTTTGCTGCAGAATTTAGCATTTTGTTGGTGTGACCAGGCCTAAAAGCAGTTGTGTAAGAGGAACCCAAAGGTGTCACTCCAAGGATACTGCCAATGGCAATGGCCTTATACACCACTCCCAGAATTATTAACTGTGGGCCGATGAATTTATCAAGAGCAGATTACAATGTAGCCGTATAATGTCGGAATTTTGTAGCCTTGCATATTTTTGTGTATTTTTTTTCAGATCACTGAAGTGCTGTGAAGAAGGGCAGCACATGTTCCATGTCCTCCATGAAGACACCAAGATGCAGCAAGATAATACTTACTAACTGTGCAGGGTATAATACATGCACACCCTCACACCGCCCAGGCCATGATAGCAATGTTAGCTCAAAAACATCTTTCCAAAATGATTGATTTGAACTGATTGAACAGAATAGCAAATAAAAGAGCCAAAAAACATTTAGTGTTTACATTTCTTTTTTAATTTTTAGAGTATTATATTGCTCTTATAAGTACAATATTTAAATTCTCATTCACAGTTCTTCTGCTCGTAATGCAATGTTCTCTGGGTCCATTCTTCTTTGCCTTTGGCTGGTACGGACCTATCAGGGGCCCAGGAGATGAAGGGGTGTTTTTTTTCCTAGAAATAAAGACAGGAGATAGATAGAGAAGATATAAATCTTGACATTTGTGTGTAATTAACTAAATGAAGAAAAGAAAAAAGCATTTCTTTTCGTTGCCCTTACCTTGGCAAGAACTCTAGAGTCCGTCAACCAGCACCAGAAGAAGCATTACCCCACTATTTGAAGCGTTACTTTCTCCAAGCATTCACTGAACCACTTCAGCAAATGTGCTCAATGGTTTAAGACCTCCACCTGTACAATGCAGCATGAATAATGCGTTATCTGAGGCACTATGCATAATTCACAATGGGATCGTTTAAGCTTACAAGTTGCTGCAGTACCTTTCTAGTAAACTGCGACCCTCTGATGAGCTTTTGACAAGACATGATACCACTTTTTGTAACATTCTTCTGAATCGCAAATCACAGCAGTGAAGCTAGCAGTACTTTCAGTTTCTTTCCATTTTTGTTTTCATCATAAAAAAACCTCATCAGTTTTTTTCCCCATTACATTTCTTCATCTAAGATTGACGGATGGGCTGTAATGTAGTGTATTCAGTGCCGCCTCGTAACACACCTGTGTGGAAACCAGTTGTCATTCTTTATCTATCCACCAGGAGGAGCAGTGATTGTGGAAGCTTTACTTCCATCAGACTGCTGTAGTGTGCTCCAGCTTCAGGAGGTAGCAGACATGGCGGCAGCTGATTTTGCTGGGGGTTCATCCCCGGATGTTTTGAGTGTAGCCCAGAATGTATTTCGAAAAGTTGACCTGAAGCTGACCTGTGTCCACTTTAGTGTCCACTCTCTCTGTGCAGCTGTGGACATGCCGCGGTAGACGTGTCGCGTTTGTGCTCCGTGTATTTCTGCCATAGTTTCGGTTTTCCCCCTCTGATGTAGAGCAGCATACAGCCACTTCCCTGAACCTTCTCAAAGGTTCTCAAACAGGGCTCTGTGTCCGTCAGAAGGTCTGAGATCTACCTTATCAACAGAGCAATCACGTAATGAACAGTAGACTATGGTGAAGGTATTATTTGCTGAAATATAGTGACTGTAGTCTTGTAATAGCCAATTATCACTTTATTTTTCCCAAAATATCACCACGGCTCCAAATCACAGAGAACACAGATACATTTTGAATGTGTACAAAGTTATGAACATGAGCAAAAATCTTGCTCAAACACATCTGAAATACTACAGTCCAGGGCTTTATTC
This sequence comes from Etheostoma cragini, assembly GCF_013103735.1. NCBI lineage: Eukaryota > Metazoa > Chordata > Actinopteri > Perciformes > Percidae > Etheostoma > Etheostoma cragini. Next base: position 8,640,124 of record NC_048425.1, read on the forward strand.
ATTCATTGAGGTGAATAATTGCACTTGCACATTTAAGGAGGTTACTTCCCTAATAAAAGATGCAAAAGAGGAGGGAAGATTATGCCATGTGTGCTGATTCAGATAAAATTAGAAAAGGTGATCTACAAGACAATAAATTGTTAAAATAATAAATTAAATGTATATAGCGATTTTTAAGAACCCATAGCCGCAAAAAGCAATACAGAATGCCTGAGAGCCGTACTGCAATTTATTCCATTATCTTTTCATATTTTGAATTGTCCCTTATGTTTCCCTTTGCATAAAGATATTTCCAGCATAAACTGATTCAGAAAAACGTAAACACAAATTCACCTGAATGCAGGAAATGAAGTGTCCAACGCTCACATTTTGTGTGGGTCCCCACACAGATCTCAAATTAAAACCTTGGCCTTTGGGTTACCAGGCCAGTTATGATTAGCCCAAATGTTGGTGACATCTAACATAATAATATAACATCTACAAACTGGGCAGCTAACATAAACATACACTGGCTATCAACAAGCCAATTGCTGTTTTGCATTGCATGAAGTTTATTTAAATGGGTCTAGGCTAAGCCCCAAACCTCCTGGGAGGAAGGGAGAGAGAGAGAGTGAGAGAGAGAGAGAGAGAGAGAGAGAGAGAGAGAGAGAGAGAGAGTTTCCTTATTAAGTGGACACCTTCTCACTTCTCTTCAGGTGATCAGCTTGAATAGGAGGAACAGACGTGAGAATGTGTAAATGAGTTGGCTATTGAGACCCAAACAGATGCTGCGATTATGTATGTAAGTCTTTTGTTTGCCGTGGTGTTAAGTGTTGCAAATTGTACTTTAGAGCTTCCTAAAACCCCACTCCTGCCAGTGTTACTTCCTGCTTTTTTGGGTTAACGTTCTTTCTCAGACAGAGAATGGAGGTGTGGTTAATAGTCGGACGTATGCCATTGCCATGGCAACCGGTATGCACTGATTTGTCCGCCCCACTTTAGAGGAAGCCACCTAGTTACAGTAGCTTGGTAAAAACGGCGATATGGCACTCAATTTGATGAATTTTTTATGACATTTTGAATGAATATTAATTACTGTTTATGAGACCACAAATGGGCCAAGGATTAACAGAACACACCCAATCTCTCTCTCTCATTGGCTCTCTTCTTTACTGTCTCCAACTGTCTGCCTACTGCTGCTGCACCGAGGAGATGCTGTTTAAATTGGCAAAAAATTAAATTTTCCTTAAAAAAAAGTCCATAAAAGGGCAAACCAATACAACTGGAGACATTGCATAACTTTTTGTATAGGTATATTTATTTTATACATAAACATGTATTTCAACGATCTATATACCTACACGTAACGGATAAAGTTCTTGGTTTTTTTTAACATTCTAATACTACTTTGAGATGGGTCATTCATTTTTTGTATTGAATTTTAGCAGCAAAAGAAACAAAATGCATGCATTTAATAAACCCAACAGAACAAAAATGTCGAGAGGCTTCAAGAGAAACTGCAGTGCAGAACTCGATCTATGATCATTACAATCACTATTGTCTATTGTGTAAAGGCAGATCTGACACATAAAATAATGCGGTTTCGGTAATTCCATCTGATATTAGTGTTTTGCATGATATTGTTCTATGACTGACTAAATGTTCCTGTTGGGAGAGAACAGGTATTTTGAATGAATTATTTGATTTTGAGACATATCTGCCTTGTTTTGGTAGACATGGTGTATTGTGTATTATTGTATTCTGAAAAAGATTTGTCATAGCGATAGTAAAAAACTGTACTTTCTTATTCCCGACTCAAATGGGCTTCCATTAAATTTCCCAATGAGAACACACTTGATAACTAACCAGTGCAGAGAGCACATTCTTTAGCAGTTGTCTATTTGGGTTCTCTTGTCTAGAGAGCCGTGTGCAGAGTCAAACTC
>NC_048425.1:8642197-8644628 GCF_013103735.1 Etheostoma cragini
TTTGTTATTCTACAGTATTAAAGGAAACTACAATCAAAAAAAGATTATCCCAATCCCAAAATTAAAATACCAACCCAATATGGGAACAGTCCAGCCCTACTTATTTTGATGCAAAGATCTGTATATTTGTAGCAGGAAAGCAGCAACATGGAAAGGAAAGCTGTGTTCTCCTTATTTGAACGTGATAATACAAAGGTTTTGTCTGTCCATAAAATCAATGAACAATCATGGGCGAATATTTATGATCTCAGTATCGATTCAAAATGATCATCTGTATCGTTTTGGCCATAATCATGCAGCCCCATTTCCGTGGATCAGTGAGGGAAATCAGATTTTTTTTTTTTCACATAAAGTGTCTACATGTGCTTCAGCCATCTGCTGTTCTGTTCCACTCTGGTTTACATGCATGTCAGTCAGCAATCAGATGTTTCACTTTGCGCCCAGCATATCTTTGAATAGTTTGTAGTTCAATTTACACTGTCTCTTACATAGTTGCAAAACTCTAAACTACAGGCAATGTGACACCCCTGGGCAGCCCTGCTGTCATGCTCTCAGGGGCGGGGGTTAAAGGAAACAGATGACGGAAAGTCTGCCTGACCCTTAAATAGGATACCGTACAACAATTTACTAACTGACTTATGTTGCTGAGTGAAAAGTTGTATGTATTAAATTGGTAAATAAATGTATTGTTCCCGTTAAAACACATTTACACATGTCATCTGACACCCCACCCCCTTGTGTTATTATCAAAATGGTGCGGTCGAAACTCGACTCCTAAAACTCTGGTGTTAGAGTTAAGGGTGGATGAGTGGTGGTCAGTGGATGAAAGGCCCAATTTGGAAAATGTTGTCCACCTGTCCCTAATTCCTAATGGCTGGCCTGCCCTTGGGCCCAGGAATACTTTTTGCCATATGCAAGGGAGGCGTGATAGCAATATGATTCACGATTTTGGAGGGAATGATCATTTTTTTGTCTCATTATTCTCATTTTTATTGGAAAGATTTAAAATTAAAGATGATTTAGTTATTTTCGAGTGTTTTTGCAAGGATCTTCCCATATTCTCTATCCATTACTGGATTTTGCATCCAGTGTTCAATAGATTTAGAGTGGAAACAAACTTGCTTACTATTTTAGCATGTGTGGCCCAGTGCATATAACCAAGCACCTGCTTAGGGCCCCTGTGGCTTCCAGAGAAGGCCCCCAAGAGAGCTTGAAATGTCCCACAAGAGCTTGACACATAGCCAGTCAGCCAATGCGCTCACTCCGCAAGTTGCATAAGCCCCCGCAAGGGCCCCGCGTGCCCGAAGTGTTTACAACTTCAAAGAGCGTGAAGCAAAACTGTCCGGTCACAAAGAGAAAAACACAACATGATGATAGAGTAACAGACTGAGATGTTGAGTGACCTCTGTGGGGACCCCTGCAAATGGTGATTGAGGATTTTACATCCTGCTGTTATATGACCTGGGTCCTCATCAGGCACAATTGCTCAGTAAAACTACTGTCTAAAAATAGGACTAGGCATCGCCAATGATTTCCCAAATCGATAAAAAAAAAAAGACTCTCGGAGAACTTATGCCTTAAATTGTACAAGCAAGAAGCAACCATCAAACATATTTTATAATGCACCAGGTTAATGTTAACAGCAAAAAATGTCCCCTCTTGGGTTCCGTTCACCACAATCATGATGAAAATGTATATGTGGTATTTAAGTGGTACCGAGTGGCCATGTAAATGACTGTTTAACTATCTGTGTACCATGTGTTGTTCATACGGGGGACTCTTGTTTACATGACGTTTCAGAAATATGGATTCCGATGCAAGACACGAGCATAAAAACGCAGTGAGTGCTGGTGGCCCAAACTGCTCCTGCTGCAAAATGAATGGGAGTCATGTGGAAGAGAGGATGCATGTGGGGGATGGGTGGGGATTACATGTGTGTCGTTACACCAACAGACAGCTGCGGGTGTAATAAATATGATGAAACGGTTAAAGGGGGGAATGTAGGGAAAGCAGAAATGAGGGCTTCGTGTTTTGTGTTTTTGTGTCCACTCTGTCCAATTCCAGGGATGGAGAGGGAACAAGGAAATACATCACTGTGCGCACACGCACACACACACACACACACACACACACACACACACACACACACACACACGGTCTGACTCACTAAGCCCTATTTGACTTTGCAGTAGTTCATTACGAGTCCGGCCTACCTGCAAACATTAAAACTGCTCAGGCAGACCACATTCTTCTTCACTTCCTCTTGGTCTCCTTTTAGACTCCTCCACCTCCTCCTAGCCTCCTCACAGCCTTTCACCCAATCTTTGGCTCCTTCTATTTTTGGTGCCAACCCTCCTCATGTTCTAACTTCCTGCTAGCCTCATTCATACTTTCATCCCTCCCGAGTCTCCTCTTCGGCTCCTCTTAACCC
>NC_048425.1:8644798-8652744 GCF_013103735.1 Etheostoma cragini
GTGTGTGTGTGTGTGTGTGTGTGTGTGTGTGCGTGTGCGTGTGTGTGTGTGTATGTGCGTGTGCGCAATACAATGTCAAACTTAACACTCCCTGAAAAGTCACATGTACTATTAAAGGCAGATTTATACTTGGCACATTTGTCTTTGTAACGGACCACATGACGTAAATCATTGTTAGCTGCTGAAATTCCAGACAATAAAGAAAGATTTGTAGTATTTCCAAAGTTGCTATCCAGGGGCCCATTTTAACAAATCTGGAATATGAGACTAACACCAACGCTAACCTTGACCCTTTGACATGTTTCACTGATTAAAAAGTCATACGGTTGACCCATGCATGAGCATGTGAAAGCTTTGGAGAACACACAAATGTATCCACAGTTTCACCATCACATGACACTGCCATTATTTGTGATCTGAGTCCTCACAGAAAGTCCTTATCCTTGGGGCGACTTCTCTTCCTCTTCCAGTAAAAAATCCCTCATTTGTGAAACTAGTCTATCAGTTACACATTAACACACTCCTGTGAGGCTCCTAAAATGGTAATGTTACAACTGAAGAAACCACAGGCAAATGGACTCAATAGCAACCCAAAGACAGGAATTTGATTAAACCTAGAATGACAGCCTTGCAGTTGTATGTCGACGCCAACCAGTCCTCCTCTGCAACCAAGCGGGTTATTTAAACGGACATGGAGTGCATCCTTTACCTGGTTCTCACTCGTTGTTGTATTAAGCTTGGGTATCTTGCTCCCAGCGGGGAGTTCGGGTTGCTTTCTTTAAGTTGCAGTTTGTATCAATGTCTGTCCAGACTCATATAATATATGTAGCAAAGACTTTAAAGCAATTTAATAAAATAAAATACCAACCGACAAAGTGTGAAATATGGTCGCAATCTCCTGTTCAGTTCCTGAGTTATGGCCTCGATTAATGTCCAGAAAGTGTTTCTGCAGACCATTTTGACGTCACAGGGAAGAGGGGGAATAAAACGACGTAAGGTCACAGTAACCTTGACCTTTGACCCTTGGCCTCTTAAATCTAATAAAAGAATACTTCAAGGGATGGAAAATTATGAATAAATTCTCTGAGATATCACGTTTTAACAGATGGACGGACAGACCAATCCAAAAACATAATATCCCGGCCACAAAAAAAAACTGTCTTGCCAAAAAAAGGTTCAGTACATAGTCAATCTGGTAAAACTCACCAGGGCAGGGGAGACAATCACAGAAGCGGGAAACAAACAAAGGCAGGAAGTAAAATTATCTAAAATGAGAGGAGAGGTTAGTATTTAAAAATAAAATGAATAAAGAAATTAATCACAGAGTAAGTGAATGAATAAATGAACATCAGGGCGGGCAAAGGAGACCAGGATGCGGGCATTGGGAGACCTTGTTTCGGGCACACACAGGAGAGGCATTTGTTTCCTTTTGTGTGCTATGATGTGAGTCATGGAGCCATGTTAAACCACCTTGTCTCCCTGCACTGTATGGCTATTATTTAAATGTGTCAATTTAGCTGCAGAGGAGAGGTGGAGAAGCTCCTGGTTCCCCACATTGTAATTCCTCATGGCAGGATAAACGTTTCTAGGACAGCATGGCCCAGGGGTGGAGCTTGTTTTCCACCAGAAAGTGTTGTGAAGTCCCTTCTCTAATGTGCATGTCCGAGTCATCTACCTCCTGTGGATCTTGGACAATGTGGAGGGGTGCTGAGGTCACGCTCTTCTTCAAACTCTGGAAAGAATGACCAGCCTAGGGAGCTCACTGAAACTTCACATGCAGGGGGTGCATGCAACAGTACTTAAGTTCCTCATAAAATGTCTGATGAAGTTAGCAAAAGCCAGACTACGATGAACTAGCTTGAGACAAATAGGCGTGGGCTACTCAGCAACAGCATTGACCTTAGAGAGATCTATCTGAATGTTGTTTTTAGAGACAATAAGCCCCAGGAATGAGAAAGTAGAGGCATGGAATTTACATTTCTCAGCTTAGACAAAGAGCTGATTGTCCTGGAAGTGCTGAAGGACTGGCAAAGACATGTCTTTTCCGAAGGAAATGAAAAGAGGATATCATCCAGGTAGACAAAGACTACACCAGTTTAGCATGTCTTGGAGAACGCATTTTACCAGAGCCTGAAACCCAGCTGAAGCATTTTGCGAGGCCAAAAGGCCTCATAAGATGAGTGACTTTACACTACTAACGTCCATCCAGAGCGTTGGTCTCCAATGGCTTTGGCAGGTGAACCAGGCTGAGTCCAGGTCTCTTGGCTTACCTCCTAGAAATACAACTTTAATCAGCCCCAGAGCATCTGGACGGTGCTGCCTGCTCTTCTGGAGTCTGGTTCTTCCCAACTGCATGAGCTCCTCCGGAACAGTCGAGGGCACTAATGAGTCTGCCCTAGAGGTGCGACAAGGAGGAGAGCGCCAGTACCAACAACCTTGGACCTCTCACTCTTGTTTTCCAGAGTGAGAGTTTTGTTTCATTGGCTAGAGTGATGAAAGACTCCAGGCCAGGAGGAAGTTCTTAACGGACCTGCTGGCCGTTGATGGGGTTGACTAGCCCAAGGTGGCGTAGCCGGCGAGACTCAACACTTAACCTGGCTTAGACCCATGAGTTCCCTCTGGGCCGGGGGTTGTGTGGTGGAAGATCTCATGTGGGTGTCAGGGAAGTCTTCCAGCAAGAAGCAGACAGGAGAATTCTTGGCCCACTTTTGGTAGAGAGATAGGTGATGATGTAAACTACCTTGGAACATTCTGTCTGGAACGAGCGGCTCTCAGCTCGAAGGGCAAACCATGAAGGGACGGGTTGGGGAGCGGGGACAAGAGCTCGGTTGTTGGCAGGAGCAGGAGTTGGAGCTGAAAGAGAGGTGATGAGAGTCTCTAGGCAGGCCATGAACTGCTAGAGTTGGTTCCTCAGGAGGCAAAGGAAGCTTTCGGTAACTTCTTTCACCCCAATACAAACTGACTTGCCCATCATGGGGGTATATCAGTCTCTCTCGAGCTCGTAGTGCAGCAAGGAGTTTTGGTTTGCATCCTTTAAATGGAGCATGGACAGTATGTGATTTACAGCTCATCATCTTGGTTTAAATTTGCCTATTGTGCAGTGGACAGAATCGTATTCCATCCAGATGGTTAGAGTGTTTTAAGATAATCTGATGCTAAGCCCCGGGGCTTCATGGTAATACAGAGACAGAAACAACCTTAGTGAAATTGGCTAAAAACTTGTTTTCGTGTTTCACGCCAAAACGTCTTTGCAAACCAGGGGATTGAGCCTTAACGAGTAAACCAATCTGATGCCTTAAGACATCAAAAGTGTTTTTAACATCTTCATGTGTTCAAAACTGGGAGCAACCACCTTTGCTGTGATGTAAGGGGGGGTGGGAGCATAATCTTATTGAGCACCATAGCGGCATTCATCTTTCTGTAAAGCTTCTTTCTCTGTTCAACTATTGCTTCTTAAATCATTCTGATACTTCTGGTACTATCATGGTTAATAGATTCAAACATAGATTTGTAAAAGGACATGCTTAGTCGCAGATTTAAAATATTCAGTACCCTAGTAAAAAATCTTAAAACTATATACAGTGTCCAAAGCAGACAATTGCAGCAAGACATCATAGATAAGCAATACCAAGCACACCAAGGTCGGTAGTAGAGGACTGCACTTGGATTGGGATCCCGTGAGTCCCGCGGGACCCAACACAAATATCGTGGGTGGGGGCGGTCCAAAAATAGACAGAGGGTCCCGCAATTTAGGAACGCGGCTCCTGATCACTGTTGTAACCCACTGTTAGGTTTACCTAGCTTGGTTTCAGAAGAAACTCAGCAGCGCACACAGTGCATCCTGTTAAACACCAGCCAAATGCTTTACTATCATTCCTTTACACCCCGTTCTGCTACGGCGACCTGAGAGATCCAATCCACAAGGATTCTAACATGGAATCGGAGAATTGAGAATAACACAGATCTTTGTAGAGGCAAACCTGCTCTTCCCAGTCAACCGCATTAAACTGAACACCCTGGCTATCATAAACCTAGCTTTAAAAGACAGGGACACAAAAGGAAATACAACAACCCGAGCAAAACAAACCACAACTAGTAACATGTTCTAAAATAAATGGAACAAATAAATGAATACAATGTCAGTTTTGCCTTTATTATAGCACTAGAATGTAATTTTGCTACCTATTACCGACAGATATGAATATTTATTAATACTACACAGTGAAATAACGATTTTCCCCTGCGTGAGGGGAAGTAGACACATCCATCCAATGACAATCAATGTAATGTTTCTAATGCGGGCAGGAACCAACACAAAGCTCCGGGAACGGGTAGTTGCAGAACACACACATTGCGGGAGCTGGCAGTAATGGTCAGAAATCCCCTGGGAGTGGGCAGGAGCTGGATTAAAACAACAGTCCAGCGCAGGGCTCTAGTAGGTAGCGGAAACCAGCGCAGACACAAGGGCCATGTACATGACCACATATGACAACAGGAACATGGAACCATCAGTCAGATTTGCACGAAAACATGGAACACGCTTTTAACACTTTTAACATCAGACTTTACATCTTGCATGACAACACGCAAAACTAACTAAACCCTGTGTGGATTGTACAGAATAATGTTCCCATTCTCTATATGCATAGACGTCCACTGCTGTCCGCTGCGATCATGCCCCTGTTTGCATGGGGACAGGGAGACAGAGAGACTGGACTGTGTGAGTAAATGTTGACAAAAGTAGAAAGAATAGGATGTCCATGTTGTGGCTTTCCTATGTTTTCACTCCCTTCCATGATTAATACAATAATGCCTCCACGCTTTCAATTCCAAATACCAAACTGTCAAAAGACATCAGCTCACATTCTCTCTCTCTCTCTCTCTCTCTCTCTCTCTCTCTCTCTCCCCCCCAGTTGTAGGAGCTTGCACGGCAACAAGGATTTCATACGTGAATCACCATGCAAAAGACAGGGAAATAACTGTGATAGGAAAATGATGGTGTTGATGATGATGATGGGGAGGATGGCTGCCACTTAGAAAAATAATGCACCTGTCCCACCACTATTTAAAGACGCACTAATCAATATTTTTATATTAACAATGGATCAAATGAATGTGTGATATGAAAGAAGTTGCTCGTAGTGACGAACCCATAGAGAATTATCATCAACATAACACTTCTTGTCAGCTCTACGGAGCTTTTTAGCCTCTCTTAGCTCATTGTTTTGATTTTACAGCTGACACACTGCATAGTAGTAGCTAATTCTTTTTTCTTATTTTCGCATCTGGAAAACACAATCTGTCAATCTATACTTATTGTAGTTGTCAGTTCAGAACCAATGAGCAGGAAGCTATTTTATTTAGTAAAAACGTGAGCAAATAGCTGGCGTACATAGTGGACCATTTGGCAGCTAAAGAGCGGATACCATACCTAAACTAAATATGGAATAAATATGGGACGTAATAGAAAACTGCTGATTTTCAACCTGTTTTTATTCTAGTCGAGCTAACTGCCAACAGCCTAACATGTGAACAAACCAGCATGCACAGATGAATGAGCAGCTAAGTTGGTTAGCAGGCAAGTTGTCCCACAAGTAGATCCCTACATGCTTTAGAATACATTTTAGAATTTAGCTTTCTATTCTTAAGACAGACAAATGACCAATGCTCTGTGTGACATGAGTGAATTTTGTTGGTTGATAATATGTCAGATGCGGATTCAACTTGTTTCCAAGTGGCCAAATAATCAATGAATGCAGCTAGAAAGTATAGAATTTGTGTGTGATTGCTGCCAGTGCACCTACAGACAGCATGCCTCCCAACATAGTGCTACAGCCTAAATACCAACTAAAACGAGCATCCGTGCAACAAAAGGCTTCCAATAGTGCCTGTGCATTAATGTCACATCATGTCATAGTTGTGTCGGGTATGCTTGACATTCATTGTGACCAATAAGAATTATCTATGTGCAAACGTAGTCCTTTACATCCATTTTGTGCACTCTCATGTAGTGCGCCGTTTGGCATTTGTGTTCGGGATGAAAGGGTAGTGGTTATGTAGAGTCCAGATGGTCGGCCAAATGGAGCATTTCCACATGCATAGTCAAATCAAGTGAGAGAAGAATGTTCCCAGAATGCATTGCTGCTGTGACTGAGGAATAGCTAAAATGTGCAATTATACCTACCGTACACTAGAAGCCTCTAGAAAGACTGAAGTCTGACACCATCTCATCTCGTCATCACTAAGCATTAAGTCACAGACTATGAGATTTTGGGGTCACACTTTGCAAGACTACTATTTAACTTCACTACTAGGGCTGGCCGTTTTATGACCACCTTACACCAAACAATTGAGACAATGAGAGTGTGCCCCAACTCTAGCAAGACTCTTAGGATTTCCTTCCTATTTTGGAAATTTGTTTTTGCAACAGTGGAAAGTCTTTTGGTGTTAAGGTTGGTATCAGATGGGATATCTCATGCACATAAAGTGGATTACTGTAGTTTACTAATTCTTCATGATTACAACCTGACAACAGCTGTCTGTTGTATCAATAGAAGATACCATGGATGCAATGGACTAGCGCCTCTTCAAAGCTCTAGTACTGTACATAGAGTAGTTTCTGTTATCCACTACTGTAACTGGCATCTACACCCTGGACCTTGTAGTATCATTCCCAGCCATTAGCCAATGAAAAACACTTTGTAAGGAGTGATAGTGTTACAGGAGAAGTAATGGGATAACGCTCATGTCTGTTAGTTTCACACAAGTCTTATATATCTACTTACATTCTTAATGCAGGGGGAAACTGCACAGACGTCTAGATTCTACTTTTGCACAAACATTTGGGAGACTAATCATCTTGAGTGGTTACAAGATAGCAAGTTTAAGTGCTTAATTTAGCATGTGAGCATGCTTACTGTTTGCATTCTTGCAAACAGTAAAAGAAAAGTCACCTAGTTTACCGCACTTTTTGCATTATTCTTCAAGCCATTTGATAATAGACTGACTAAAAATCTTAGTAGTAGAATCTAATAGTTCTCCAACACTGTCTTCATCATTTTGAAACAGAACACAATTAATGTTTCTGCCACCTAAAAAAGGGGCAAAAATTGTGTGATCTTACTATTTAAAAGGTATAGGTAGTAGGGCTGCACGATTATGGCCAAAATGATAATCACGATTATTTTGATCAACATTTTGATCACGATTATTCTCAAGATTATTTGTTGATTTTAACCAAAAACAAATTGTATCGTCACATAGGCTATTTATAACTGCGAGAGGGAGTGTGATGGACGCTACTCACAGAGTACATTTACATTTACATTAGCATGTTGACATGTTAAAAGTGAGTTTTTCACATAAGATAACATAAATCTTTAATGATGCTAGATTGATTATGTGCAGTTGTTAGCATGCTTACATACTACAGTTCTGGTCTGAATTTAAGACATTTTTCTTCTAGGAAATAAATCTGAAAAGTGCAGTCATTTTATATTCAGAGTCTGACTTGACAGGCATTCTTTCAGTTTTTTTATGTCCGAACCCGACCCGAGCCCAATGCAGTTAATGTAAAGCACCAAGTTTGTGTTACACTGTCCAGAGTTCACCTCAAGACGCACACACTTATTTCTGTCCAAGTTTCACAGCTGCGCGACGGCTGGCAGAAATCGACAGGCACTATAATTCCATTCACAGAACTTGAACAGCCTAATTGGCATTAGAAATAAGCTAACTGATAGACTACAGTATACTTTCATTTGAATGTCAGTGTTTCCATGTAAAGTATGCATCACTACTGTAGTTTCTGTGGGTATGAATGTCAGGTAGGTGTGTGTGTGTTGTGTTATGTGTGTGTGTGTGTGTGTTGTGTTTCCTTCCTCCTTGCTTCCTCCCCTGACCTTTGACTTAGGGGTAACCTGATGTTTCCTAGGTTTTTCCACTTG
>NC_048425.1:8652844-8658545 GCF_013103735.1 Etheostoma cragini
CCCTATAATGACCGTAGTAGTTGTGGCAGGAAGTAAGGTGATGGAGTATAAGAGCACCAAATTTCCATGTAAGGAGACGAGTTTTTGGATAGGCCAAACACACACAGGGCTTTCACCCAGAAGACTAGGGTTTGAGTCGAGTTTCAAAATCAAAGTGAACAGATTTTTATAATATTAGAAACGTTCCGTTCAACGTTGTGTTCGTAACTGGATGTGAAGTAACGTCCGTTTTGAACTCAAACCACGATCTTTTTCATAACTTAACTAATAAGTAAGTAATTTGCTGCCTAAACATAGAGTAATTTTTTTATGCCTGCGTGTCACAATATTAACAATGTCATTCAATCCGCAACTTTCACTATTAAAATAGGACTGCACAATTTTTTATCGTCATGGTGATATCAACCTGCAATATAAACACATCGTGGAAGATACGCTGAGATTTTTTGTTTTAGTTGGAAGAAAATATCAGTAAAAATACTGCACTTAATAATGGAAGTGTTATTCTTTTGTTTGTGGTGCCATTTTATATTCAATTCAATGTTTAATTTGTTCAATAAAAAAATGGAGAACACTTAAACATCTGTTTATTTATTGCAAGTAACATTGTTATCGGGCTCTTTAACAACATTATCGAATATTTTCCTTTGTCGTGTAGCCATAATTGAAAACTGCGACCGTTATGTTCTCTGGTTTGAATATGAGGACGGAAAACGCTCCTGTGGGTCGTTTGCGAGGGTAGAAAAAAACAACTCATTGCTGTATTGTTTGGAGGACTTGTATAAAATGCCCAAAATCTAGCCATTTTAAAAACTAAGTTAAAACTTTTCACCACCAGAGCTTTTAATTATTCTTGTTTTACAGTACATTTATTTCATATCTTTGGTTTTACCTAAAACTGTGTCAGTACATTCATTTCTCTCATTGTAGACTTCTGTTTGTAGTTATAGCAGTAACGCACTGTGAATGACCCCTGTGTAAGAAACATTAAAAAAAATTGCCATGCCATCATCTACTGTACACAGGTCATAAGGTATGTTATGGCAACACAGTCTGGAATTTCCAATCCTGCTAGTGTAACAGATCTAACAATAGAGAAGTTGTATCTAAGAATTGCCTCCTCAGTGTTGAGTATTAAAAAATGCCTTGTCATTCAATACCCAATTTCAATACCTAAGGATTAAATCTCACCAGCGTCAGTGAGCCAATCAGCACGCAGCACGCTTCTGCCAAGATCCAATCATTTTTATGGTTTGGTGTCTAACGTTACATGTTGCAGAGGCGTTACACTCAGAGACGGGAATCACGTAGTAGGAGCTGAAATGTAAATAAAAAACATTTGTGCCATAAAGTGTAATTTATATATATATATATCTATTTCTTATAATGTTTTTTATCAAATTGGTATTAAAAAACGTATTGTTTACAAACCAGTTTGTGCAGACCCAGAAGCGCTGACCAATCAGAGCTGACTTTTTTTTTTTGGGGAGGCTTAAAGAGAAAGGCGCTAAAACCGGGCGCTTCAAACACACAGATATATTCAAAAAGGCAGTTGAGAAGAATGTAATTTTGGAACATTAATGCATGTAAACGTGTTCTAGTAGAAACCCCCCAAAAAAGAAAGGACAGCCCACACATGGACAAACATACCCACAGAACTAAGGAACATCACATCTAGCAAAGCCTTCCTAGAATCCATAAAACATTGGTTAGTGCCTTATTAAATATGCTGCCATAATCTGGAAAAATGTCTTTGTCTTTGTCGTTATAGTAGTATCTCTGTGTGTATGTGCTTGGTGCTTCTGTGTTGTTGATGTGTTTTAATGTGTCTATATGTGTGTACTTTTACCTGTCTACTGTGTGCGCTACTTGTGTAAGGTTTTTCTTATGCCATCAACCTCCCAGCTGTCATAATCTGGAACAGTTGCCCCCGGCTAGGGGCTGCAGATGAAAATTAGCATGCATGGAAAAATCTTACACATTTACATGTTGGACTCATGTTAATGCTCATGTTGTTGTTGCAAAGATAAAAAATAAATAATGAAAATGAGCATGGTATGGGACCTTTAAAGCAATATTGGTATAGTTTGTCCATAAAATGAAAAACGAGGCATCACAATCATAATGTACAAAAGGTATAACGCTATTTGATTTACAGTGATATTAAATAGAGAACATATATGTAATATTCGGCATTTTAGCTTGAACTTAATGATAAAGCCATTGCTAGTAGAGTTACTGTTTTATTTTTGTGTTTAAAATGAGTTAATTCACTAATTTAGGGGTGTCACGATTTCAATTTTAAATTGAGAAATGATCGACATGAGATTTTCATTTTGACTATTGAAATGAGCAGCAGGTTTCCCCTTTATGTTCTGTCTCTCCATCCAAGCCTACTTGCCAACGTCCAAAGAAAGAAACAACCACAGACACAGCATAGCTTACCCGCTGGTAGCATGCAGCTAAAGACACAGGGTAACGTTAGCTTACCAGCATCTAGCAGTTGCTCTTTCCCAGACAGCATGGTCACTGCGGGAGCCGAAGACGACGGAGAAACACTGGAACTGGAAAATCCCTCCATGCTTCCCTGAAGTCACCGGTGTATCAACATTTTGCCTTCCACGTGAGTGAGTTACATAAACAAACAACGAAGCTAAAACGTGGGCTCCAAAGCGACACTATGGTGCGTTTTCACACCTATACTTTCTTCGCCTTGGTCCGAATCGGTTGATGAGTTTGTAAACTTGGAGGGACTTCCCCTTGGTTTCTGTTTTGTTTTTTTTTACCTGGAAAATCCAAGCGTGCCAAATTGCATCAAATAGACGAGCTTGACAGGAGTCTATTTAGTCTATATAGCATACATTTTAACATTTTAGCATATTATTTAAGCAGTTGCACATTTTTGTTTCCCCATTCTGTACATATTCCAAAAAAAAAAACTATTTTACTTTATTCATATTATTATTTCATGTATATTGTATGTATGTATATTTTTCCTAGTATTTAGTAGTATTTATATTTATATTCTGTGCTTTGTGACTGATTTTGCTGCTGTAACACCGGAATTTCCCATTTTCTTGGGATCAATAAACATCTATCTATCTATCTATCTATCTATCTATCTATCTATCTATCTATCTATCTATCTATTTCTGTGAGAGAAACACCAAAGCTACTACAGTTTGCATGTTCTGCTGCATTGCAGATTGCAAAGCACGCCTGTCTACCGGTGTGCATGTGTATCTAAAAAGTAGTTTGTGCGATTCAAGGTTAGGATCACATTCTCACTAGAGTTGGCAGGGAAAAAAACAATCGAATTGGCAATGCTGTATCAATACAAAGATGCCAACTATTGATCTATACATATGTTTTGGTACGTTTGACTGCTTGACAATCCCAATTTTGCAGCAATAAAATTGAAGTCATGTGATCAAACAGAAATGTATCTTTTTAGATATAACAGATGTTGACAAAGTTTCCTTTTGGGGACATCAATTGAAAAAGGTAATAAATTGCAATATATCGCAGAACATCGCAAAATGTCTGTAATCGCAATCATATCGTATCGTGACATTAGTATCGCGATGATGTCGTATTGTGCGACCTCTTGGGATTCCTACCCCTAGTTCTCACCACAACAAGCCACTCCAGAGCTCGTTAGAAAGCGTAACGCTTCATTCATTTTGAAAATCTTGTTGATGTAAAGGTGGCCCCCAGGTGCCTTCACTGCTGAAAAGAAAGTTTGAATCTGCAATCAAACGTCAAATCAAATCATGGACTGATTGATTAATCAACTAATCATTTGAGCCCTGGATTAAAACAGTCATGAAAACGACCGTTGTTGGTTGCAGGTCTAAGAATGTGCCAGATACCTGTAGGTATCAGGTTCCCGCTCTGAGGGCCAGTTCTGGCCTGGTTTTTAACCATCCGTCCCGACTGTTAAGAACACAGGTGGACAGCTGTAGCAGTGTGTGTTTTCACCGTCCTCAGTGACCACTTGTAATCGGACCTCACTTCATATGCAAATAAACGCAGAAGTCATTCTAGTTTGCATTTAGGCTGGTTGTATGTGTTTAAGCCAGTTGTCACTTTCACACAGATCAAGTGTAAAATAACAGCCACAGTCTGTCTGGGTGCCGACCATAGATTGTATAGAAAAGGGTGAAGTGTGAGGATGTCTACTGAGGGGCGGCGGGACCTGTACCGGAGAAAGTTGTCTTTAAAAGTATCGGTGTGTTCAGCTCTTAGTAGGTTTGTAGCTTCTAACAAATTCTTTGTGGTTTGAAATTTAGTTTAGATTATAACTGCTTTATTTTACATTTCATGTTTTCTTAGGAGTTGCGTTATGTCAGTGTTGATGAACACTTCTTGATTTTGCAGCCAGTTTTTTTTTATATATAGTACGTGTATATTTCCTGGTATTTCCAGGTATGTTTTTTTGGGCAGTTTTGGTAATTGGCGTTTGGTTTACTCAAGCATTATTGACAATTTTGTTCACATACTGTCACAAATGTCACAAATGTCATGCAAATGCATATAGATTACTGTCAAATAAGGTAACACAGACTCTTTGCCTTTACTGTACGCAGACAGATCATGTTTACTGTTTTGTGGTTGATATACTGCCCAGCCCTATATTCAATACAAACCACATTACCACAGTTCCAATACACACCCGTCTCCCACTGCCAAAAGAAATATCAAATATATGTAGATATCTATAATCTTATCGGATCATTTAGCAACAACGATGAAGGTTTGTCCTCCAGACTATCGTTCTTATCGGTCAGTCAGCAAAAAAAGAGCAGAAGGGGAGTGATTGGGAGGGATTTGATCTTCACAGTTTGTGTGTAATGGCACTGAACTGGACGATTTCTACACGTGAATATTTTTCTCCAACGCTCAGAGCAAAACTTATCAGTGCTTATCATTACATTATATCAGAAAACCGAGATATGTCTCAGTATTTCCTGTGACTCCTAAGTACTGATCTCACTAGTTGGGAATTTCCACCCATTGGTTAAATAATAACAGTGTTAAAGAGATTAAAAGAATAGGTCGAGGCAGCTGAGAACACCGAGGGAAACTAAACTCAGGGAACTGTAACAAAGAAGACATGGCTGCTCATAACAAAGCAATGCATCTGGCAAGGGAGGATTACTTTTCCAAGATTAGATTGCTGGAAACTTTTGAACATTGTTCTCCACTATTGGCCCGGCTACTTAACACTGGCCTGACCCGTCTGACGTTTTCTTCTAATCTAGTTGTGCACAACTTAAATTGTTGAATTACTTCATTTAGAGTAAGTAAATGGGATATGACCTCAGCAAATCCTGTGAAAAAGAAGTAACCATGGGGAAATAGAGTTCAGGGGCGGCCCGCTTATTGCATCGCTCTGGTGATTTTCCCCGTTCAATATTTCCATCGACGTTCCATTAAGTGCTTATTTATAAAGAGAGTTAAGCCGGGAACCAAGCCAACAAGCAACGCAATGAATCGTGAGCATAAAACCTTTGATTTGTCTCAAAGAACATTTTTAAAACCGCAAAAATGGTAAAGGTATAGGCAGTGTTGGGTTGTTACTTCCAATACATCATAGATTACCAGTTTCTGTCATTTGAGAAAAATTTGTTATATTACAGTATTACTGCAGTTCAGTATGGGCCTTTTGGGGAGTGTGTGTGTGTGGGGGGGGGGGGGG
>NC_048425.1:8658555-8683750 GCF_013103735.1 Etheostoma cragini
GGGGGGGTGGTCCGTGTACAGTAAAGCCAAAGAGTCTGTGTTACCTTATTAGATATCTATATGCATGGTCTTGCCTGTTATTTCTGACAATTTGATACATAAAAAGTATATTATTAACAAAACTGGTTAAACCATTTAAATAAAAATCCCTGAGAGAGAAAAAAAACTGAGATTGGCGCTCATATTCAAGATTATGTTCTAACATTGCTGACAGGAAGTGAAACAAGTTGCGAGGTCTTCAGGAATTCAGTGCAATGTAGCAAGTTTTAATTGTTCTTTAATGTCAGTTCATGTTTCAAGGCATCTGACCAGACTCTTTCAGAACAGCTGTTGTAAAACCCTTCCTAAAGAAACCCAGATTAGACTGTAATGCATTGACACACTTCAGGCCAACAGATATCCAACCTTCCATTCATTACAAAGATACTTTAAAAAAATACAGTTTACCTTCTGAAAGAAAGTAATATCCTGGAGGAATTTTAATCAGGCTTTACAAACCCACCTCAGCACTGGAATAACTAAATTAAACTGGCTACCTCAGAATAAATGTTGAGAAATTGTTATCGGGATAACATCGGGTTGTGCCCGACACAGATCAGACCCAAAAGGAGGTTACACCCGAGGAAAGATGTTCTGAGGTAGCTGAAGAATGCTTTTGTCAGTTAAATCAAGACTCGGGGTGAGTCTGTCTCCGTGTGGAAAAGTACTGGTACTGTTGTGTTTATGTGTGGTTAGCCGGTTTAACCGCATTAACGCAAATTGTGGGACTGTATTTGGTTGGCTGTATTGGTAGAATACTGAGACACAGCGCGGGACACAGAGCGGAACAGACATGTTCAGATCTGTGTCATGGCAGTAGTGACTAGAGAAAGATAGACATTTGGGAGGCCTGCTGAGTTGTAGCTGATGACTGTAGTGTGTTGGAGCAAAATACTTGTTTAGCCAATAACATTAGACACAGATTACACATTAACAGATCTCAGTACACATTTGAAAAATTACAAATCTGATTACGCACAGGCGTAGATTTTGGAGGTGATGCAGAGGCTGTAACCCCCCCCCTTCCATATTTAGAAGAGGTAGATTTGTCCCCCTCAAAACATATGTAAGACAACCCACTCCCCAAAAGAGGTACAAAAAAACAAATAACTTGTGCTCATGAAGCAGGAGCGTGAACAACAAAGATGTGATTTATGTGTATTTAAACTTTGGCCCTTCTCACTTTGAAAAGGTTTGATTATCTAACAGATTTGTTGTTGAGCTGAACACGAGTCCTAAAAAAAAATCATTGTGGTGTTTCGAATATGGTGACAGTTTTAAACAATACAGGAGAATAACAATTCCCTTTAAATAAGGACATTTGCACCATAAATTGATGCAGACACATTTACCAAAATACACAACATGAAGCGAAAAGAGCACTCAAAAAAGGGCCCCCCCCCCCCCCCCTTGATATTGAAACAATTATGTGAATACGCACAAACAGACTGAGACACAAGTACAGATGCACAACGCTCCACATACATTTGCAAATACAATAATGGCCTCATACCGGCATACCGGCATACACACGCCATCTCACTCACTCCCTCCCTCTTCCTCTCCTTGTTACTACTCCTTGAACTGATCATCCAGTGTCTTCCTTTTCCTGATTTGTTTTTTTCTGTGACCAAAAGCAACCCTGGGCATGTTTTGCATCTTCAGCGTAGAGGATCGGGATGGTTTTTTTGAGCAACTTGCGTAATACAGTATCTGCTGCCTTTATGTTTGACACGCTCACCCGAGCAGCTTCTGTGGCACAGCAGCCTTCAGTGGTGCTTGTTGTGATGTCTGACCAATCAGACGCACACACTGTAGAGGGAATTATTTTCACCGGATATTATGACCGGAGAGATTTAAATATGTGGGACTTTAAACCAAAAACAAGAGTAATTACAGGATAACGGAGTATTAGTGGAGAGTGCACTCAAGGCAAAAATACTAACCTAACCTACTATACTATAGTACTAAGGTTAGTATTAACTAACCTACTTAAGACCTAAGTTTTGGTCTTAAAAATTCAAATCTCTGCCGCTGATGGCCACTGATTTAACCTAATTTTAAATTTTTTTTCTTTATTTTGTATTATCACTATATTTCAGTGGTTTTTACAGTCCATCTTGTGTCATGCATTCTTAGGTCTGATTTAACCTAGTTTTAACATTTTTTTCTTTATTTTGTATTATCACTATATTTCAGTGGTTTTTACAGTCCATCTTGTGTCATGCATTCTACGTAGTCTTTCTTCATCCTATTTCATGTTGTTCTTAGGTGTCTTATTTCCATTACTGCTATTCTATGCCTGTTTTATTTCTACATTGATTCCCTGTTTTACATGTTATGCCGTGTGTGCTGCATTTTTTAATGAATAGGGGCCACACAGTTGAAGTTACAAAACCCGGTTTGGTTACTTCAAGTGCGTAATCCTAAAGCAGGACAAAAGATGCTTTTTTTTTTAGCGTTGTAGTCTACTAGTGTTAGGCGTTATGTGAAAGCATTTGCATTTTGATGTACAGTAACCTACGTCATGCATGTTCTCAATTCCTCAAGTTGGAGCCTATAGCAGGAGCAGCTCAGCGGACAGAAAGGATGAATGGGACTAAATTGAATATGACAATAATGACCCCAATGCCTTGTTATAAGACATTAAGTGTTCAGTGGCAGCCACAGGAGCAAACTGCCTCATAGAGTAAACATAATGATGCTAATATTTTTTAAGATTTAAGCTACATGGTCAGCAGTGGTGTTCGTCGTCATACCACCGTTCATAACCGAGCACACACGTTATGAAAATAGCCTAAATGCTCCCACAAGGTCACTATGCTGTCATCACCGAGCCTAAATCTCGTTTTATACAAACATTATGTAACACAATTTGAGATTAACATCAAACAATAGCATAAACCCCGATACGTCACAATGTACCCAGCGGGCCTACTAAGCACCAGTGAACACCGCACGCGCTCCATAGCCCATATAGAGATGCTGTAGCCTATGCTGGTAATTTTCCTTCACGCAACCTATAGGACAGGACCGAGCCAACCGTTATCTAACCGGCAGCCTGCTTTTTTTCCCCCAGCCGTCTGCTCTGCGGGTCTTACCGCGGGTGATGGCCGGCCGAGGTGTCCTTGGTGTCGTTGGTCGGAGGAGACAGGATGGCAGACGAGACGACGGTATCACGGCTGATGCACGAGCTGCACAGTTCCGGTGATGAATGAAAGACAGGCAACCCGGCTTGCTCGGTGATACACTGAAGACTCGACACGATCCACATGCCCCGCCTTTCCCAGTTCCCTACGTCAAGCCCCCGTACTCAATTCAGTGGAGCGGCTCAGCATGACCGCAGCCCTCCCCCTCTCTGCTATCGGGGTTTGCGTGCGTGCGTGCGTCCAGGCGTGCGTGCGTGTGTGTGTGTGTGTGTGTGTGTGTGTGTGTGTGTGTGTGTGTGTGTGTGTGTCCTTATCAAAGGAACGTGCAGAGACTTCCAAGGAGCACAAGCAGTTGGGTAGCACACCTCTATTTTCCGGTACCTTTGCGTTCAAGTGTTTATTTAAGTGGATAAAAATGGAATCAGAACTACAAAAAAAGAACTAAATGATAAAACACTTCGAGCCTGCTAGAAATAACATCCTGTTTATACATCAGTATGAATTAACCAAAACAGGAATGGCCCCTTGTTCCGACCTAAATTACAAAAATTTTATTTGCTGCACCTTTAGAAAAAATGTCCCTTTTTTTGGGATCAATAAATATCTATCTATCTAAACATATCTATCTATCTATCTATCTATCTATCTATCTATCTATCTTACCTCCAAAGCAGTTGATTCTGATGATTATAATGTTAGAAGTTATGGAATTAGGGATGTTATTCTCAAATGATTTGTTAGCTACAATTGACAGAGAGCAATTTGTCTGAGCTTCTTCACTCAGTGCCACAAGGATCTATTCTTGGCCCACTGCTTTTTTTTGTTTTTTCAAAGTCAATGGCTTGCCTGGCTAAAGTTTGTTTTTCTAAGGGTCTTTCTGTAGTGCCAAGAACCAAAAGTGGCTGTTGGTATGCCGTTACGCGGTGCTACAGTGGCTTATTCCACTGTACCACCAGTGGCATATCATCAGACACTTTTTGATCTTGGTTTCACTCAGTTGTTTGCTGATAATACAAATCCAGCTTCACATGAATATTTTATATATACATGTATTCTGACATGCAGAATGGAGTTTGTCTTGATAATAATGTATAGTTCTGCAAGGGAAATCATAATTTACACTCTGTTACACCCAGGCCTGAATTACACATGCACCTATACATGCATCATACTTTGGTCCGAACGGGGGGTTGAACCAGCAACCCTCCAGTTCCTAATCCAACTCCCTGCTGACTGAGCAACTGCCACCCCCAGTAGTTAAAATACAAAGGAGAAAAACTCAGCTAATTATAAAGCGCAGTGAAAGAATGGATCTACATTTGATAGAAAAGATGAAAACAGACGAAATCACGTACAACTTCAAACGTTTTGAATTAAATACATTGAATGGTTACAAGAAGGACTCAAGGTGATTGAAAAAGGAACTGTTTGTATGCATGTGTATATACCTGTAACTAAGTATGTATTCATGTATGTGTACATATATGAATAACTGACAAAGTAAATAGTTTCTACACAACCAAAGTGGAAAAGTAGGAAAATTGGGTAGGACCAGAAAAGTTTTTTTTTACTTCTTCCCACTACTTTTTGAACATAGAAATCCTTCTTTGAATCATTTACAATTTACAATATATACTCAAAATAAACAATTTTGAAAGATAGGTTAGCTGAGGATTTTTTCTTATGTTGCTATTCTTGCTTGTACTGAAATGTAAATGTTTTTATTTAACTTTAATATTTTATTTTTATTGTTAACATGTATAAAATAAACCTAAAGCTATAGTGCATAGTTTCTTTCTCCCCCATAAGGAATTCTTAGTAATGACAACAACACTGTTAGCGCATCCCCATGATACAAGCCTTCCATGCCTACCTCTGGTCACCTTTGGTTGTTTTGTTAATAAATCACTTATATCTGCATTTGGGTCCAAACCTCGCTAATTCCGTGACAGGATGCCCACCAGTGGAACCTTGTGTGAGGTAATGCATCAACAGGGCGATATGTCCCCATTTATGCGATCAATGCCTCTGCACAGGTCCAAACTGCTGATGGGACCACAGTCACATTGATTTAAAAAAGTAATTTAGTTCATGTGTTCTCTCTCAGTTGCCATCTGGCTTTGACCTCCTGGGTCAGAAACAGTCATTCCAAAACTCTCGGACATTATGCCCTGTTTATTTCTGTGTGTGCCCTTTCTTTTTCTATGTTTTTAATATTAATATTTATTGTGGACATTATTGTGTGATCGAATCACATTTAGCTTGTATAGTATGTGTCTTAACCTCTAGGCCACAGGACACCCGCTCATCGAGATCTGACATAATTGTATATAAAGAGGTATTTTTCAAAAGAGCTCCAAAGGGAACAGAAAGGTGCCGCCTTTCTATTAGAAACAAATATTGTCTGTTGTTAAAAATTTCCTCCAAATCTGAAGCCGCTATTGGGTTTGAACACTTACCATAATGAATGAATTAATGAATGAATGACTGAATGATCAAGAAACCACAAATTTATCTAGATGCAGCATGCCTACACCCTTTTTAAACAATACACAGAGCAGCTTTCACACAAAAAAGGTTCAGTGTCAGCAACACAATTCACAAATCACTGACAAAAACATTTCATAATGAAGAACCCAGAGTAAATTCCATCTTGCCTTTTGAGACAAAGTTAACTTAAGCACGTCAAAATCAGACAATCAGTCCGATTATTGGTCACCTGTACCGTTGACTGTAAAATGAATGGACAGAGCATGTGTGACATCACCCATTGGTTAGTGGAGGTCTGCTACGAGTCGTCGAGTTTGCCGTCAAGGGCGCAGCCATCCTGGTTGCGGATGTCAGGATTTTAGACAAGACAGAGGAGTAAGGGAGGAGCTGCTATTACTCTACGCTGTGTTACACACTTTCACTGGAAATCATATCATAGTCACGCCCTAAAAACACCCCCTGCTTTAAAATCAATGAGACCATGTTTCAAAAAGTGAACATCATTCTGTAATGCAGAATACTTAAAACTACTGACTGAGACCACAAACTCATTTTTAAAATATTTACTGGGGTGAGAAGTGGATCACTTTTTCATAGACTTCTACAGAAACAGACCACCTATTGCAACCACATGTGTCCCCCCCTGCTGGAATTCAGACATAATGCAGGTTCAAGGCACAGATTTGCAGCATTTTGCTGAACCGGATGCTCTGTCCATTGATATCCAGTCTATGAACGGTACTCCAGTGTATTTCAGGGCTTGGTTCAATTCATGGAAAATTGACATTCCTAAATTATTTGAATCAATTCAGTTTACTTATGAAAGGAGACAGTGCAAATTATTAAAACACATGATTTCCTATTGGTTCAAAAAGTCAAAATTAGCCCTCCTCTCGATGTTAAAAAAAAGCTTTTTAAAATACAAATAAAACTAAAAGGAAGACAACACAAGGGAAACTTAGCACAAAAAAATCACAGAAACAGAAAACAACACAACAACACACAACGCAGAACTTAGCAGAAGACAATCATCGTAGAATGTACGGCATAAAAGAAAATGGGAGTCATGCTCTCCCATTCTCCCAAATCACACAGCTCACTGTTTTTGTATGATGTATTTATTTTGGAAATCTGCCAACTTCAACGGCCGGATAAGAAATACCAGTTCAACAACAAAGTCCTTGATTTTGGCTTTGACAGGAAGACACTTTCAAATGTTGTCAACAATTCATTGGACTCTATTTTAATCGATTCCTTATGAAGCACACTGCAATCTAAAGGTCCCATCTGCCAAAACACAGACTGGACTTGAGAATGAAATGTATAAATATATAGTTACATAGTTCACTTGGCAACTTTGGGGTCACTTACAAGAGTGTGAAAAAGACTACAAACATTCATCTGTGCTCTGTTGTCCTCTACTGTTACAAGTAAGAACTGCAGTTGGGAGTGCAGAAGCATCGCATCTCTGATGTTGTTGATATACAATTATGATATTGCCCTGAAATAAAGTCAGTTCTGCTCACATCCCATCAACATTTCCCCAAACACATCAAGGCCGGGGCTAGAAAAAGTTATACACAAACTTTGCATTCCCCTTTACTCAGTGGTGTAGTCTAACGTCTTGTAGTGGGTATACTGAACTGAATATGGGCCAGGATGGGGGGCCATATCATAGTAATTTTGAGCATCAAAGACTTCATTTCCTGCATTCTGACACACTTTAATGCACAAATTTACGCTGAAAATACCTTTAATTAGCCTATGTGGCAAAAAAAATAACAGATGACAATTCAAAATATATCAAAATAATAATGCACAGTATGTTGTTGCATGTCATTGCGCATTTTTAAGTTGGTATATGGAAATCCTGGAGCTTTCTTTGTGGGTATGCTGTGTGTACCTGCATATCACACAGAGTACACCACTGCCTTTACTTTTCATGTCAACAAAGACAAAGAATTTTTCAAAAAGAGATAAAGCATTACCGGACATAGTTGGGGAAACAGTGTCCAAGCCCAAAAAAAGTCAAGCTCACAGTAGTATGGCGCACTGTCACTGCAAAAACATAAATAAAAAATTATATTTCTTCAATTTCACAATTACAATTTTGACCAAATTTGTGATAATAGAGTGGGACAGTTCTCTTTAGACTGTAATAGTTTGTCCAATTTAAATAGAAAGTGATGCTTTTTTCTCTCACTTAAATAGATCCTCTTCAACCACCAAAACACCTACTCGTTGACTTAATTTAAAAACAAGTTAAATCTCTAACTTCCTGTTTAAGTGGGACACTTTAAATGGGACTATAGCATTAAAACAGATCGTGCATTTGAACAAACAATGCACAATATTGGAGGTTGGAGAATGGAAAACACTTACTTTTAATAACTCTTACTACTTAGTAAACACTTACTAATTACTTTTAGTGCTTCTTTTTTTAGTGTTTCATTAAACCCTTCTAGCCCCTAATATCTTTGTTGTCAACAAAACGTCAACAGAAGTATTTGGTGTCATTAATTCCAATTGTCTATTTCTTTATTGTTTTAATCTAAATATACGTCGAACCTACTTGCGGCACTGACGAAATTGTCACTTAAAACTGATTCATAACATGGATGCATTAGGTTATTCCATAAATGGGAATATGGCAACCCATTTAAAAACTACCTTTCCCTGCACTCTTAGCAAGCTCACAATTTGACAACCAGCCAATCCCCGCCATGACAGACCGGCACGTGACGTAGGGTAAGTTCCTGCTGTGGCTTAAGGGAAACATATCGACATTCAGCCACGGGAGAATCGCACTTTGCGGGTAAGTTAAGACATTTGGCCACACTGAGGCCACCAGAGTCCATATTATGCGTTCTTCGGAAGGGTTTGCCAGAGGTTGCTGTGCACTGTGGTTCAGAAATAGCCTGAATTTCGGATGGAACAAGCTGTCGCACCGTCCAAGGGCCTTCGCTATTTCCTGGTGCTGGTCTCCACAGTTGTGTCTATTGGAATGGCCAAGTTGGAAAAGTTCAGTTTAGTTTTTTTTGGTAGAGCTTTGTTCTTCTCCACTCCGCTTTAGAACTGTTCTGGGTGCTCAAATGTAGCCATGAGCGTTAGCCGGTTCTGACGCCGACTGCATTCTTGACAGTGAAAAAGACTGAAAGCCACCCTTTGGCTGTATATTCTTAGCTTGAAGCTGGGTGTCAACACACCGCAAACAGCTCCTTTGCTGTCAGGATTTGTTAGTCCGTGGATAATGCTAGCTAACGGTAGGCTACTATCCTGAGTTACACTGTAGGCTACCACACGCATTTTTAAAAGCATTTAACACAAACGCATGTATTGAACTTCAACTCATCGCTCGTTATTTTGTGACGTTATCATTTTATCTCGTTGTGCTCTTAAATAAACCAAGTATTCGCAGCTATAGTCCGTGTTGTCGAAGTGAAAGTGTTTCTGCATTGTTGTGTGATTTATATCGCCATTAGTCGCCCAGCTACTGATGTACAGGTCACCAGGTGAGAAGCAGCTCCGGTGCTCTAGTTGGTTATGGGTTTACCAGCCTTGGGCGCTTGTTCCAATGTACTTGAATAAGGGGAATATACCTGTAAATACATATTAATGAGCGGCCATAGCCCTTGAAGGTGTTTCTGTTTGAAGCCTGTCATTGTGAGTATGTGCAAACTCAGCTGCTGGCTCGGCTTACTGCACCAGCTCCTGGAGCCAGATCAGTCGGCATCAGCATGGCTAATATTATTGACGGCAAGGGTGTAGGTTTTGTTTAAACGGGGCCCAAACTTTTTCTAAGGTCCAAATGTTTTGACAGTGGGGCGTGGGGTCCTCCCTTAGAAAATGTTGAGCGTCAAGCACTTATTTTCCTGATTTGTGGTATATTTGTATGCAGCAATTCATGCTTTATTTATCTAAAGTTAATTATTGATAATAATTAGGTTAGATTTACCTCTTTTGGGGGTGTCTTTTCTATTTTTCGAGGGGGACAAATCTACTTCAAAATGTTGGGGGTTCGTGGACAAATCTCCTACATAACCACCCCACTCCAAAAAACTACACCTCTGATTGACACATTTTATTTTGCCACAGATCAGTATGGCTCTATTGTATATGTTTGATAAGTGTTCATTTTGCCCCATACATTATTTTTTTTTTTCCCCCAAGTCTTTTGACAATTTTTATTTTTTTGTAACATTTTGTCAACTAAATACATTTTTCACATTTTTCATGTATTTTTGATTGCAAGATTTTTGGCTCTGCATCAGATGCCGTCTTTGATGTTTAGTTACTGTGGCTACGGTGTTCTTCTCTTTTGTTTAGTAGAAAAGACACTATTCACTGTTGTATTAATCACTTTCCTGAGTAAATCCAATTGTTATTACGTGATACTCTATTTAGTCAGGACACAACCTAAAAGTATCAAGCAAGTACAGCAACGTCATCAAATATACTGAGCCTTTCGATGGCAAATAAAAGCGCTTGTGGTGGACTAAACTGACCCGGAACATTTGCCCCATAGGGTTACTTTGCAGTCCAGTTTGTGGCTGCCGGTTACAGCGGTCACTCTTAATACTGGGCCATTTTCAAAGATTGTTGTTCCTATCAGTCCAGAAAATATCAGTCCAGGTTGAAGGAAAAAAAAAAGAAACGGTAGTTACCCTTTTAACAAGCTTGGATGGTAAAGATGAGACATAGAGGCTGGCCATGGAGAGCATTTAAAGGCCTGAGAGGAAAGTAATTTTTTTGGAGAGAGGTTTTCATTTCTATTGAAAGGGTTTACAAATGTAAGCATTCATATGACATGCTAAATGCAGCCTGAGTAAATGACGCTCTTTCCATTTTCCATTTCTCGTTATTTCAGTCCCATGGAAAGTTTCCACCTTGAATATTCTCTGAATTTTGCAATAGATGTACCTGGCTTCCTTATAATAGATGCTAGCCAGACATGTATTATTGCAGCTTCCTGTGCTCTCCACAGAGCAGCTGTTGATTCAGAAACTGGATACACTCACCTGTTGTACACTGAGCACTGGAATACTGTTCACTGTCTGGGTTCAGCCCGAGAGAAGCAGCCCAAAGACGGGATAACATAAACATAGAAAATATACCTTTTCATCTCGAGAAAGATGGCTGACAGCCAACAATGATTCTGCACTTATCTCTACAACAATGTAATTAAACTTAAACTTAGATTATTACTAACGTGATATTAAAAACAAACTTATAATGTCTGTAAACTGGTCTATATGTGCTCGTGGTTTGTTGAGACATTCTGTTGCCCCGTTGTTATTTTTCTTCCAACGACCACGAAGGTTGGCTACTAAAAAAGCCGTAGAAACAGTAATTATCTCATTTATGTCTCTCTCATTATCGTTTTGTCTTTAGCTGACACTAATTTAATTTTAATTTACATATTTAATTAACATGACTACATGCAGTCTAAAAATAGCCAAACTATTATTTAAATCACGAAATAGTCTAATTTATTTAAAAAGATTGATTCTCCAGTAAGCGCATCTGTAAGCCTGCGTTTTGCGGTAAAATAGACCTGGCGCGTATCTTTAGCGGCGCGGAGAGAGAGGTGTTTCACAGTCACTTCTTGGACGGGCTGTGGTGCGGGTGGTGGAAGATCGAGCATTGACTTGAATGGGAGTGATTGCTCGTGGGGGGTCCCCCTGCCTCTGGAGTGCAGCGCAGACGCGTCAGGTGAAAATAGAGGTTAGACTGGCCAGTAGGGTTGGACATGAATATTTGAATCTGCAGATATCCCAGTGTTTCCTTTTAGGAATTTTTTTTTTAGCAGTGGGGGCCGGTCTGTGCAAACAACAAACCACCTCTCCCGACCCAACGTTGAGGTTGTGCGCTAGTTTGAGTTGTAGTTCCGTAATGGCGGAGGAGAAAGATGCAAGCAAAGCCGTTCGGTCCGTTGTGGCAACGCTGGGAATATCCAAAAGTTAAAGCTCGAGCAAGAGCAGTCTTTGCTGAATTTTGTTGGTGGTCATGATGTTGTGGCCCTCCTCCCCGGGGGGTTCGGGAGAAGTTAGATTTTCTCGCTTGCTTGCTCGCTCAGTCAGTGGTGAAGGAGTTGGCTAAGCAAACGCTAGTAATGCTAAGGCGACGTCATGACCAAACGTTAGCGATTGGATATGGCAGATCCCGAGTGGCTCTGGGCAGATCCAATAGTTTTAAACTTCAACAGAGTACCTGCCTTCAAGGAAGTTAACATTTGTAAACGGAGCGTGGACAGACTCTCTGTACACATGAAATGTACCAGAGTCTGGTCAGATCAGGCTAAGATTTTCAGTTGTGATTGAACTGTATTTTTTGAGGCACTAAAAGGGACTTAACATCCACAACATGTATATAAAATAATTATTCCAAGAAATTCTTCATAGGGAAACCAAAACCCAAATGAATAGGACTGTATTTTAAACTTCACTGTAGCTGATTCTGGTTTCCAACGTTGCCCCAAGTGTGTCTGTTAAAATACAAACCGAGACAACTTCTGTCTTTTGATGCTCCAACATGTGTGGAAGACAACAGGAAGTGACACTCCCACCGCAACACAACCCTGCGCCGATCACTTTGGTTAGGTCTGAATGGGATTGGTTCGAATAGTTGCTATTGATTTAGTAAGGAGGCTTTGAAGCACCAAAAATGGTAATCCTGACAGCCCTACTGCCCAGAATCTAAAATCCAACTGAAATGAATAAATTCAAGTGTCCATTTTTTGTGATTTTTATTTTTGGTTTATATGGTAGCAAGCCTTAGCATTTTTTTGACGGAATACCAGAATATAACTTTTACTTTTGGCCCTTAACAATATTGAGGTTCATTAAGAAGCTCTGAAATAACCTAAGCTATAGGAAGCTGTTCTACGGTGGTCTCATTTCCCATGAAACCTCCGTTAACTCAACTATAATTAGTTTGCATAGGTTTTTAACTCTTCAAACTGCACCCTGCTGCCACACACTTTTACAGAATGAGGAAACATTCATTTTTCAAGTTTCATGTACTTAATTATTGTGAGTATTGATGCAGCTATCTGCTACAGTAACGCAAGACTAGATTATTTGATGTTTAAACGTGCACTCAGTTCATCAGGTCTCTCATCATGTCTGCTGTCCACCAAAGTTCAACATCCACCCTTTATTAGTGAAACCTTGTACTGTCACCAACCCCAAACCGCTCTGTCAGCAGCAAAAAACTGTTATAGAATGGACTGGACATAAATGTAAAAAGTGTAAAGTACTTTGCTTAAGTACAAATCTGAAGGACTTGAGTCCTTTCTTCTGATGTAACTTTCTACTTCTACTTGACTACATTTCAGAGAGAAATGTTGTACTTTTTACTCTACTACATTCACGTGACTCCTTTAGTTACTAGGTACTTTACACATTAAGACTTTGCACACAAAACACATTGTTTATAAAATACAATGTTTTTTATTATACATTGCACTACCCAACAATATACTGTATAATATACTAAATCTAAAATGATAAACAATATACTATATCTGAAATGATACACTTTTTGTTTGAAATATATAAGGATAGTTTTACTTAGAGTACTTTTATCTTACGGTTTCACTTCCTTCCTTACTTTCTCTTTGACCATACTCCATATAACTCCCTCTCTCTGAGTCACCAACAAAAGCAGATTCTCAGATTCCCTCCCTCCCTCCCTCCCTCGTCCCTACCCTCCTAAATCTCTCATGATCAGGCATAACAGGTTGACAGGACTGGCAGGTATCACCGGATCTCTAAACAACCTGGAATAAACTCACTTTAGCATTTGAGTCGAATTAAAAAAAATATAAAAGTATAAAGCAGGGTGGCAAGTGTCAAATGAATAGATGACGTTGAGTTGCATTTTTGGAAACGTCAGATCCAGTGTTTTTGGAACTTGATCCATGATAGGGACTAATGAGGTTTTTCCAATCCATAATGGGGGAGATTGATGCTCCGGGCACGGCCATTAACAACCATGGACAGTCAAGCCGTGCTTATACAGTGCAAGTATATTATTACTATAATAATATTTGATGTTATATTACCATTTCCCATACATAGGCTTTACTTGGGCGCACTGCCCAAGTAGATTAAGAACCGTCAAGGTAGATTACATTTTTTCCCAGTTAACAGTGGATTTTGCACACAGATGGGTGGCTTCCAGCCCCTCCCCCTTGTGAAGTCGCGCTCCCGTGCCTGACAGCATCACCGCTTTACTTCAGGCTCAGAGGCTATAGTTAAGTTTAATTGTATAGCCCCTTCACAGATAAAAATCACTGCTTCACAATAAAATATGATCAAATACAACAAATTAAAATGCAAGTATGTTTAAATAAAAAATAGAAAACACAACGAACAACCATAAAAAACCCTCAACTAATTAGAAGCCTGCTTGAACAGCAGAATCTTCAATTGCTTTTTAAAAGATTCAACAGAGTCACACAGCTTAGAGAGTGAGGCAAGACATTCCACAGCCTAGGAGCCACTGCTCGGAATGATCGATCCCCTCTAGTTTTAAAATGAGTGCGGGGACCACTAAAAGCCTCTGACTTAATGACCTCAGACTATGGGTGGGAGTATGAAGCTGTATCAAGTCAAAGATGTGTGGAGGAACTTGACCATACAGCTCTAAAAGTAAGGACCAGGATTTTTAATTTAGTTCTATAATGGACTGGTAACCAGTAAAGTGCTGCTAAAACAGCCGTGATGTGTGCTCTTCTGTTAATGTGCTGCCTTATGTGCGGGATTTGACTTTCAGGGGCGATAATTAAGGTTTCTGTTTTTTAGAAACAAAAAGTTGTAATATGTAATCAACGTAGAATGCTTTTTACGGAAACCAGACTGGCCTTTGTCAAACAACTGTCTGGGAAAAGAGTGAGTTGCTCTGCTATAACTTTATAAAGTTTAGATATTGGCCTGTAGTTCTTAGGTTGAAGTGGATCCAACCAGGTTTTTTAAGTATAGGCTTAACGGCATGTTTATATATTTAAAAAAACAACAACAAAAAAAAAACTAGGAAGCACGCCAGTTAAAAGTGAAGTAATAAGCATCTCAAAAATACAGGGGCCAATGGAGTCAAAAGCTTTGACAAATAGCACAGTATGGACAACATGGTGAGAAGGTGAGGGGTTCAAAGTATGTAGCAGAGAGGTGGTATCAAGTAATGTCACAGGTTTGAAAGTGGACCAAGAATGAGCGGGAGACAAGGCACATGCCGAATTCTGAGAAAGTGATGGTGAGATGTTTGCCCTAACATCTGATCTTATTTACAAAGAAGTGGAGGAATTCATTACAATCAGATTTAAATGACACAGTAGCTTGAGGGCCAGAAGGAGATACTAATGCATTAATGGTGTCAAACGATGACGCCTGCTGGGCCATGAGAACGGTAAATGAACCCACTGTTAAAAGCGTTAAAAGAACCTACTTTGAGCATCTGTGATTCAAAAGAGGAGAAACGTTCAGACTTTATGGCTCTACATGGGAATCTGTCACGATGCACAACAGCAAGCCCACTTTAGTGGCGCCCCGGTAACAGAGTAGCCTACAGGACAGACCTCATTTAAGTGAACAAACTCATTATCCTTTTGCAACGTTTCTGTAAGGAAGATAAAATCCACATTCTCACTGGTAAAAAGCACAATAAGAATAAAACTTTTGTTAGAAATGGGACGAGCATTGAGCAGGGCAAACCGCAGTGATGAACAGCTGATTGTGACGGAACTGAACGCAAAAAGCTGACATGGCCATGCGATCTCCAGCTGCAGCTAGCGGTCAGCTGGTGGTCAGGCAGCCCAGCAACCATCAACAGCGGCAAGGCCACGTTCCCATCAACACATCGCTGGGTCAGAGACACCAGTCCAACGGGCAGAAACATCCACGGCACTGCAGCTGGGGAGTAATTCCACCCGCATCCTGGAGGGAAACCGCCTGCAACCTCCGGGCCGTTCGCCGCCGTAAGACCAGAGCACCCTCGTCCAGGGAGATCGCCTCATCTGGACCTGAGCGCCAGCTCTGCTGCCCCTTCTCTTTGGTCTCTTCTTTGGATTAACAGGGCCCCTGGACGTAAACAGGAGCCGGTACTCCGGTGAAGAAGGAGGACACATGAGGGGGTATGGAAAAGTTTGTCTGAAACTTTCCCAGCTATCCAAGAGTCCTTCCATAAAACTCTGATGTCCAATAATAAGTCAGAGTAGCAGTTACACACTTGTTAGACGATAGGGTGGATATGACAACAGATAGGACAAGTACAAACATGGAAATCTGACGCATATCTTTATAATGGAGCAAACTACTAACGGAGCTAATCGTAGCTAATTTAGACATCTGTTCTCCCTCTTTGTGCCTTAATCCATTTACTGAGCCCGAATAAACCCCGAGATTTAATTACGTTAGCTGTAAACGTTTTAAAATACAACTCAGAGTTGTTTAAATGACAGAAAGCTTCAGATGAGATCTTGATGAACATGTAAAGTAGCCTACAAAACAGTGTGTTTACAATCCCCAAAAAGTAGTTTAAAATACACAAAAAACTAATAATGAGCTAACAAAAAAAAAAAACTTTAGATAGCCTTAGTCTTCTAAGATTTAACAGGAATAAGGAGGAGACAGTGTTGAGATTTTTAATAAGGTTAAGTTACATATAATCGCTTATGTGGGCTCTGGGTAATCAGGTATTTTATCTGCTAAACCAGAACGACAAACCAACCAGACTTAATTGACTAAGCACATCATGGCTACACTTCATCTGTATCTTTATCATCTTTCAGTCTGATAAAATGTCCTGAGGGTAGAACTGTTTGATGGCAATAGTCATTTTTATGTTCATGTGTTATAACCTTATCTGGGTCACATTACAGTGATATAACCCAAATATGTATCCTGGGATTCATTTAAGACTTGTTTCTGTTTGAAAAAGTAATGGATGAATAAATATAATATTTGATGGAAAGACTATTGAAGTTTTAGTTGCAATTATTTCTGTGACAAATAATTGTACAGCAACATATGGAATTGTTACAGCTTTGAGTGAAAGTGTTTTTTGCCTCTCCACAACACAGCAAGGTTGAGGTGTGCTAGTCAAAAAACCACAGTAAGAGGGTGCAGCTCTTCAGATCACTGTGGCAAGTCCTCCCTGCACTATTTCAAGCTAATCTACTGTCCAAATGGCACAGAATATGTCCATATCTTGTTGGTTGGCCCTGTTTTAAAAAAAGTTTTATTGAAAGACAAAAAAAGCTCTCCTAACTTGGCAAGTCCACCACAAATTTAAGCCGCTGAGGATTCGGCTAAGGGAAGGAAACCAGCACGGGTTGGCCGGGGTCTGCTCAAGCAGGACCACAGCAGCGCTGGCCAATAAATGGCTAACCCCAGCAGTCATGGAAACACGTCATCATGGCTTGGCATAGCACGGGGCAGACGGCTTAACCCTGACCCCCTGACCCTTAAAAACCATGTAATACTTAGAATAGCCCGGCCTGTGCTGCTTCTTTATTTTTATTTTTCTTACATCTGACTCTTGTTGGACCCCCAACTTAATGAAATCAGCTAAGTTGCTGGAGTACCTCAATATAAGCAGTGTGGCGAACTCTGAAAAAATCAATACAGATAGTTTCCGTAGTAATAATGTATACTGAGAAGTGTATCTCTTTAGATTAAACAAAGTTTCCTTTTGGGGACCTCATGAAATTGGAAAAGATATTGTAGTTGGAAAAAAGCTAATAAATTGCAATATATTGTAGAATATTGCAATATATTTAAAATTGCAATAATGTATGGTGATATTTTATTGTGAGTCTTCTGCTGATTCCAACCTTACTTGATTCTATCTGTGATAATATTAAAAGCAAAGTTGCTCCATTGCTTTGTATATGTTGATCTGTGCTCTGTAAAACTGGTCAATTTACTGTGAATTAAAGCTTGACCAGTGTATCCGACTAGCATTAGCTTAATATCATATCAGTATCAGCGTATATGTTGGCCCACAGGCTGGTTTGCAGTCTTTAAGAAAACAGTGTCACCATTACAGTGTGTCCACACAGTGTGTTTCATGCTCACTACATGTTTTGGCCACAGATGTTCAAGGGCAGGCGTTCTACATCCCTTTATGGCAAACTGTGGGAAGGAGAATACGCTACGTTCAGCTTTTATAAATCTGAATGCGTAGGAATATGTGTGACTTTAGTTTAGTTTATAATGTTGTAGTCCTCCTTAATTAACTGTACAGTAAAAGGAGCAGCTTTAGCCTCTATGGCTAATTTCCAGCTGTAGTCCCCTGCCAGCTGACAATAGGTATCCTAAAATACAATAGTTAACGTATTAAAATGGGTTACATTAAATCTATAATAGCAGGCCCAAGCAAAAAGGGTTAAAACAAACAAAGAAGGGGCACACAAACAAACAAGCACAGGTAATGGCAATGGCATTAAAACAGACCATGCAGTGAAGACAATACGAAGGAGACAAGAGAAAGGAGAAGAGTCCCAGGGGCCACTTTGAAAGCACATACAAGATATAACGGAGGCAGACAGCAGAGAGGGAGCGACGGCAACAATGACTGACACATCAAACACACATCACAGACAGAAACAATGAGTGCAGTCATAGGTATTGAACAGCCATGTTTGAAGTTGTGTTGTAAAGGTGGAGTATGCAGGCATAATGTTTGCTAGTAGTGGGCAAAGAATATTCTTGTATGGAATTGGGTCACTTTATGCGGTGCTTCTAGTGATCTGACTGCTGTTGTTACGTTGAGATTTGAAATGTATTTTTTTTATTTATTTTTTTTTTTTTTTAATGCATCTGGCCCCTGGAGTTGGTTAAACATATAGCATAGCTTAGCACCCTAGTAGCCCCTTTTACATGTGAGCCAGCCACAATGTCCAATAAATCAAACCTAAAGTTAGCTAGCTAACCTGCTTCTCTCACTTTATGACACAGGGCTCTGGTTCCCGTCAGGTTTTCCTGAATAATTCTGGGTAGTGCCCTACAATGGTAGTGATGGTACCATGATACATTTCTCAAAAGATGGTAAAATCCGTTTTTAGAGGTGTTGCTATGACTACAGTTGAGTTATATTTGAGTGACAGCTGAGCTCCAGCGTTACCGTCCCCCAATACACTTAACACCTGCTACTCCCCTTACCTTTACCAACTGTTGTGTGTACATTTGAAAGCTGTAATGCAATATCCAAAAGGGCTAGTTAGTTAATTATTGATGACACATATGCTAGTAATGGCATGCGTGGGCTCATTGGTGCTCAAACCGTTTTCAAACTGAGTCAGCTTGGTGATGCTGATCCCTCTTGTAAAAATACTTCTTGCACATCTTCAGTGATGTTTCTGGAATCATCCAGTCCATGACTCCTCACTCGGAGCACAGTGGACATGCTGGGGAATCTGCTTGGCCCAATGTTTGTTGGTTTGATGGCCTTGGAAGCCCACTTTACACAAAATTAAAATTAGATGCACTTAAATGCACTTTTGCTTACCTCAGATTTTGACTGTTTAACAATGATGCCTTATTTCTGACCTCCCTTAAAGTTATTACAAATTTAACATTTTTTTCCATACAAATGTGTGTACAAACGATTTACTTGAGAGCACAAATGGGTAACTTCAGAGCATAATTCATTCATTTGTGAGTGGAATTTTCTCTTCTCTCCATGTCACCCCATAACGTCACTTGGGCCGACAGGAAATGTATAATCCTACATAATACAGTGCTTAGTATAAGTGAATACACCCAGGTTAAAGTTGACTAAAAAGAGGAATAACAAATCGTATTTTGGAAATTGATCTTAATGCCTTAATTAAAAAAATGAGATAAAATCCAACCTTTAATGACACCAATTTGTTTTGTGAATAAATAATGAATAGTAAATAAATAAATGTTATTCCTTAAAATACAGGGGGCATGAGTATACACACCACTATGTTAAATTCCCACAAAGGCAGGCATATTTTTATTTTTAAAGGCCAGTTCTTTCATGGAACCAGGTTATCATGCATTCTAATAGCTGGTTTGATTTGCATTGAGAGAACATCTTATGGAAAGTACCCATGCCGATCTCGGGGGATGGAGAAGAGTATGTGATGATGGGGGGGGCTATTTTAATTCCAAAGGCCAAAGGAACTTTACCAGGATGCATGGCATCTCTCTGAAAACACACTGTACATCTTGTAAATTAATCAAACACATTTATTCACAAGTTAAATACATTTCAATTAGGGTTGCAGAATTTGATTAAAACGTCTACTTGATTGATTATCAAGAAAATGCACTAAAAATACTGACATTTTGAAATGTTTCTCAAGTTGAATGTACAAAGTTTAACAAGCAAAAAAAATGCAATAACAAAACATCCTTATAACAAAAACTTATTTTACAAAATGAGATAACTCATAAATCCGAGATAGGGATATCTAGGGTGTTCCAAATGTATACATTTGGTTGGGGGAAGTTCCCTTTATCTGACATTCCCTAAACAAGGAGTTCTTTTAATGAACACTATGGAACGCAACACAGCTATGGTCTGATGTTCTACTGACAGAAAAATGAGAGCCCTGCTTTGACACCACTAACAGTCCATGTCTCTTGTCCCCAGCCTGTGGAAGCTCCCTCCCTGAGCGATGGCCTCACCAGTCTCAGTCTACAACTCCAACGCCCTGGACACACACATCTCCAGTGTGAGTGGACTTGTGTGTGTGTTTGCTGTATGTCTGTCTGCTGCGTCTGCAGTGGGGCAGTGCACCTGCGCCAGCTAGGTAGTAGGGGTGTAAATCACATGTTTTAT
Organism: Etheostoma cragini; assembly: GCF_013103735.1. Classification (NCBI taxonomy): domain Eukaryota; kingdom Metazoa; phylum Chordata; class Actinopteri; order Perciformes; family Percidae; genus Etheostoma; species Etheostoma cragini. Next base: position 8,679,048 of record NC_048425.1, read on the forward strand.
CACGGTACAATATTATATCAAGTCTTTGGACCACAAAACAATATTTACTGATATCACAAAGTCTGCAACGCTACGATTTTGATTCATTTTAGGGGCCTGCGACCGAGACGAGAAGATACATACGCCCATTTGTCATAATCCGTTACATTTATATATATATTTACCACTTCATAACAAAGCTCTTCCAGACATTTTAATTAAAAAAAACTACCTTTTTTTTTTTAATGAAAATTAATAAATATATAGTGGGAATTTCAAAATAAAGGCGCACATAGAATCGTTGAGGATTGAATCTATCCAGATTGATGTATCGGTACACACCATCTGGTTAATGTTGAAACATACATGTGTGCTGTCTGAGGACGTTTTCTGGTGAAATCACTCAAACCACTGCTGACGTGCAGGTTGCAGTTGCACTGGCACTACGTGTTAAAGATGCTCACACAGTTGACTTTTTGAAATCTAGATTAAAAACCCACCTCTACTCATTATACCACAGCCAACCTTTCTGCGTCCTTCACCAACCAACCTTCTTCACTTATTGTCCTATGTTGCTGGTTTTGTATTGTTTACTCTGTTACTTTGGTGTTCCTTTACTTGTACAGTGAACCGAGACAGTTTTTAATGACGATTTTACGATTAATACTTTTTACATGGTGAGAAGCCTGTGAGGGATCAGATCCTGCGGGTCCGCATTGCAGAAAAATGCAGTGCTTTTCAATTTGGACATATGTCATCCACAATGTCTCAAACCAAATGTAAAGAACATGACTGCGATGGATTAGTCCCACTTTGAAACTGCCAAAAAAATGAACTCAGCCATTTTCTTTATGTTACGTTGATGTAGATGATGTGGTCAGTCAGAGGGTTTCCCCAATTTTCATTAACCAGCTGGATGGAAAAGTTTCAAACTCACTGTTGTTTGCAACAAGGTAGTTTTCTGGTCAAGTAATTTCTATTTAGAAGTTAAAAATGACGGCGCCTGGGTAGCTCACCTGATAGAGCGAGCGCCCATATAAAGAGGCTTAGCCCTTGATGCAGCGGCCCCAGGTTCAACTCCAACCAGCGGCCCTTTGCTGCATGTCATTCGCCCCCTCGCTCCCCTTTAAAATCTCAGCTGTCCCGCTGGAAATAAAGGCCTAAAATGCCCCAAAAAAATCTTTAAAAAAAGAATTTTAAAATTGTATCCTTCACACACACCTTGAAGTTGATCATAAGCTGGCACTGATAAAAAATAATAAATTAATAAATAAAATAAAGAAATCTAGAAACGTATTTTCTTTGTGGTCCTTGTTAATTAAAATGTAACGAATAAAGACTTTATTGAACGCCAAGTGCGCACTGAATGGAACTGTGCAGAATAATAATAGACTCATCAAAATATCAATAGTAAGGCTCTGAAAGGAAGAAAAGAAATGCTTCATTAGCTAAAATTCCAAATAAGGATAAATGGCAGCAGTGTGGAATTTAGTTGCTAAGCTCTTTAAATCCCCCGTGTCCCAGCTTGTCAGTTCACCATCTTAAAAAGGAAAAGTGCTGTGTTTATGATGTCTCGTCTCACTGGCCACACTAAAACTGGCAAAAGCTAACTTCCTCTTTCTCTCCCCTTTCCCCTTTTGTGGTTATTTCACTGAAAAATCAAAAAGCACTAAATTATGTATTAATTGTCCAACTTTATTGTTAATATATTAATTGTCCAAATGTCCATTTGTAGTGCACATTTAAAAAACAGTAGTTTACAAAGTGCTTAAGACAAGAGACTTTATTAATCCCACGCTGAGGAAATCCTCTTGTTATAGCAGCTCAAACCAATTAACACAAATAGACATGGGAAAAAAAGGTATCATAAGACATAGAAAAAGTAGAATAAGAGTTATACTAATAACAGTATCATGCACACTATAAGCACCCTTATGATAAACAGACAGGTAAAACATATGTATAGAGATGAGTAGTGTGTGGATGAATAGAAATGGCATATTGCATAGTAGGAGGTGACAGAGTAATAAATACGTACTGTTGCATAATGCAGAATTTTTTTTTTTTTTTAAAGTGGAAATACAGCACATACAAATCAACACACATATCCATGAATTCTCAACATTGTAATAGTGAAAAAGAAAGGATAGGGCAGCTCTAAAGGAAAGAAAAAAAAATACCCAAAATGACAATGAAAAAGATGATTAAAAAGACGGCATCACATAAACTCAAGTCTATTTAAAGAAGTGATTTAAAAGAAGTCTAATAGATGATTTGTTTTTCATGTCGTGTTGTTTCGTGTGTTTTCCTTGTAGACCTCCAGAGAGTCCCTGAAGATGGAGTTGTTGGCGGATGTGTCTCTGCTGCCAGGGGAGGAAAGAATTATCGGTGAGTAGCTCAGTCCGTCCCACTCTTCTGTCTGGGGAGCTGCTTCTGTACCTCGGAGAACAGTGCTCCTGTATTTCAGGATCTTGCGTCTGAAACCGTCTGAGGGTCTAGAAGGTCAACTTTATTTGAGGGGCGACTGGGCGTGCAGCGGGTATGAACACATCAAAGACAGCGTGCATCGGTGGGACTAGAGAAAAACTTAAAAACTGGAACACAACCATTACACTGTGAGAATTATTTGGGATCAACAATATAATTGTCTCTTTAAGTCCAATTTTTAAAAATGTGTATTTATGTATTAATTTTGCAAACAAATTAAAGTTTGGAATGAATCCCAGGATACATCTTTTGGTTATATTACTGTAATGTGACCCAGATAATGTAGTGATACAAGTACACAGCATATTTATTATCATAAAACATTGTATTTTTAATACTCTCATAACACTTAGAACCTTAGCTAATGTTAGCATGTTAAAAAAACAACTTTTAATAATCGTTACAGGCCTATTGGTGGGTGTATTTTTTCACTTGGGAAAGAGCGATGCTAGCTGTTGCCACCTGCTTTCAGCATTTATGCTAAACTAGGCTACCCACAGCCTGTGTCCAACTCAGTATTGACACTTAACATGAGAGTGGTATCAATTTTGATATTCAACCAACTATCTGCAAGAAAACAAATGACTTAATTGGACTTATTTGTGGCGATTGTCACCCGGTTCCTAGATCAGACTAATGAAGTGAGTACAATGCTGTTGTTATGGATCTGAATAGTGGCCAAAACTACAGTTGGACATCATTAAATGCTGATGCACTTGAGACATTTGGCTGCAAAAGGTTTTTATTATTATGGAAAAATGTGTGGTGCGGTCGTCTCTGAGGATCTTTCTCTGGACAGTTGGGTTTGTTCACTCTATCCAAGACGCAGAAAAATGCTCTACAGAGTACAGTTTGATGAATAACTGATGACAGCATATCTGGCGTGTCAGTTATTTACGACTCAGCCGGCCAATATTCTCTGCATCCGAGCCCAACAGTGATTCCATCAGTTGACATGTGATTTAGATGCCAGTTACTGAGCGGGTCTCATTAAACACTCGGAGTAGATGGTATTTATAGCCTACCTTTGCTGCACGGCTCCCTTCTATTCTCTCTTTCTGCTTCCTCTTCTCTGCCTGTGTCCTTGTTTCTTCCATTACAGTACTCACTGCTTACCAACATATCATGGTGTTTGAACCAGAGTACCAATGTAAAAAAAATAACCGATTCTCTCATATCTGATGTTACAGAAGGTGCGTGAAGCAAATCCATAAACTGTGTTCCTATTTATCTGTTTTCAGATAAAGAAACCATGTACATCTGCCCCTTCAATGGAGCTGTTAAAGGCAAAGTGTTGATCACCAACTACAGACTATACTTCAAGAGCTCAGATGCTGTAAGTCTCATTGTGGGTTTGGGTGTGGGGCCATCAACCGGTCTACCAGCAGTGAGGTTAAAGAACCCCATCTCTCTGTGAGCTGCTTGTGGTTACTGTTTCGGTCTGTTATTACAGACCTAAGCCCCATTCGGACATGATTAACATTACAGGGGGAGCTGAGGGATGCAATGCTCACTGTTCTCTTCAGTAACCGAACCCATCGTTCCGGAAGGCATTTTAACCTTCGTGGAAAGTACAGGATGTGGTCTGACAAAGCCAACAAGCCTCCCCACGGGGGCGTGGGAGAGTTGGAGGGGAGGCGCGAGGCAAAGATACGGCACAAGAATCACACACCTCTGGGTTATAACTCAAAGTCAAAACGCACAGATATGAAACAAGTTTTGAAATCATTTAGTGTGACTTGCACTTCCAGAGGACATCATTTTATACGTCCGTCAATAAACATCCAGACATTCTCTCAGAAAGTTGAGCAAAAAGACGCCTTAGTGCTTGCCTGATAATCATCAGGTTTTTAATCCTACAATGTCACGCAGCATTCTTCAGTAATTGCATGCCGTTTTGCAACACCGCAATCCAGTAGAGACCTAATTTATTGATTTGATATTTAAATATTGATCCAGCTGACTTCGATGTGCTACCAGTGTGGTACCAGTACAAACATCTGTCGATTTAGCTGCTAAATGTTCCACTATGTTCACCAGCTAGCCTCTAACTGTGTCTGCCTGCTGTTAGCTGCTGAGCAGGACCAGTAGTGCACGGTGGCTTCATCAGAGCCTTTTCTCTGGAGCCGGCGTCCTGCTGCTCTTGAAAAAAAGGCTGATAAGAGCGGTGAGACTGAATCAAAACCGTGAGCAGAAAACCACTACAAAGCTCTGCCTCTCTTTTTTTCTCAGCCTCT
>NC_048425.1:8683765-8723844 GCF_013103735.1 Etheostoma cragini
CCCCCCCCCCCCCCATATACATTAAAAAACTAGTGTTGCTGTGTATGTTTGAAGACAAAGTCAGTAACAAATGAAATGCATCCTTAAAATAACATTTTATTTAGCTTTCAAGAATTCTAGGTAAACGCTCACAGAGATGCAGGGTTTGAGATTCCCAGCGCAGTTGAATTGGAAGCACGATCGCAAACTGGTTGCTTTAAATTCAGGAGCAGAGTCACTTGTGCAGATTAACAATGATAAATCACGTGCAGACATGCCACTGCACCACAGACACCTCATTTAAATGCTCAGTAGGGAGAAGATTTAATTTTTTGGACCAATTAAGTTCCCTAATGTCTGCAGCGGGAAAAAATCAATTGATTGTCTCTTCAAACATCGATCGACGACGCCATTCAGCCCGCTGCATAGCAATAAAATTAGTTATGAGTTAAACCTTCTGGCACTCAGATGAAAAAGCTGTGGATCTCATGTCTCTGGGTCCATCTAAGGTCACGTGTAGTGAGGTAGAAGTTGTATATGTTGTCCCCTTTAAACCTATGCAGAGGGACAGGGAGAGCATTTCTTTTGAATATTATAGTAGTATTTTATACTGATAGTAGGGAGTACTTTATTGGTTGATGTAGTTGTTGGCATGTGTGCTTGTTTGCCTGTGTCATATTTGCATTTTGTTTGTAAGCTAGGCTAACAACATGCTGACTCTCTGCTTGGCTGTAGGATGTGATGCTGGATGTTCCTCTGGGTGCCATCAGCCGGGTGGAGAAGATGGGCGGGGCGTCGAGCAGAGGAGAAAACTCCTACGGCTTGGATATCACCTGCAAGGTGTGTGTGTGGGCGTCTGTGTGTAAGTGTGAGCGCGCGTGTGTGTGTGGCCTGTGCGTGTGTGTACCAGAGGCCTGTACTACGGAGCAAGATTTGGCATTAATGAGGTAACTTCAGCTTCAACCCAGGGTTTTGTGTGTCACGACGACGGATCGCTTGTTACCCGGGTTACAGTGCCGTGGTAATTTATGCTGAACACCTCACCTGGTCGGGAGCAGGTTATGTTGGAGATTAGAGATCAACGGTGTAAAGGCACCGCCTACTGACCAGTCAATACTCGATTGATAACGGTTTCACCCTTCTTAGAAGATCCGGTGGAGCCCATGTGTGTGGGGAGAGAGAAGTGCGCTCATGAAAGATAAAACATTTAGAGATTGACAACCCCGTTAACATTCCATGATGGGTATCTTTGTGAAAGATTAAGATTTCCAGCGGAGGAAATTATTTGTTGGCATCTTGTGCCATGTGGTGCCAATGCGACACATCGGTTTGATTTGTTTTTATATGTTTTTTTTTATTTACTCTCCCGATTGCTTCCCACTGCCAGGGTTGAAACTAAAATAATAGGCTAAAGCAGCAACAACAATTTATGGAAAGCAAAAGTGTAATTCTGGTCAGATCTTGGTCTTGACTGATGGAGAAGTGATATTGATAAGCGTTGTGATTTACGCATTTACAGCGTCAACCTTTTTTTGCCAGCTTTCCTTCTTGTTTTAGGAAGCAGCGACTGCATTGCGTCTTGGCTGTAAAATCATGTCTGTGTTCTTCATATTATGTAGAATTATAGTTCTTATGTTAACTATGCGGCTCTGGTAGATGTTTGCAAGTGATCATACAATGCAAACACCGCCTCTTCTGTGTCGTTGGTTAGTAGGTGAAGCTGGGTAACTGAAATATATCCAGGGCATGTTGATCTTGCTGTGTAGTACAGGCCTCAGGTGCCCTGTGGAGTTTTCAAAACAAAAGTTTCAGTTCTGTTTACATTCAGCGGTGCTCACCAAACCTCATTGTTTGTGTATCACTGAACATCGCGTACAACAAAACATGGCGACGCACATGAAGCGCACACCGTACTAGAGGTCAAATACTCCACAGGGTGCCTCTGAGTAATGACAGCTAGTAGTAGCGGCTGCTCAGCCAGGCATTACTGGGGGGGGGGGGGGGGGGGGGGGGGGGGGGGGGGGGATATCTGACTACTTTAGCAATGAGTTATTTTTAACAACTGGCACTGCAATGCTGAATCTGTGGAATGCTCTTTTTAAGATTAGTGAGTTTTTATCGGATTATAAAGTCATCCAGAAATCATGCCAATCAGCGTCAGTGCTCACAGCAATCACCCGTGTGTGTGTGTGTGTGTGTGTGTGTGTGTCCGTCCCTCAGGACATGAGGAACCTGAGGTTTGCCTTGAAGCAGGAAGGTCACAGCAGACGGGACATCTTTGAGCTCCTCTTCAAATTCGCCTTCCCCCTCTCACACGGTCTGGTAAGGCAGCTTCTAACTTCTACTGCCATCTACTGACTAGGAGATGGCTTTTCTTAAAACTGGGCCAGCAAGGGAAATTTATTTGAAAGATGATACAGATGTAGCCTTATTTTCTCAGATGGTTGATCCACATTAATTAGAAAAAGCACAAGTAACACTATGTACTGTATGTAGAGATCCCTTTAAATCCACCTAGTATTGGCAGACAGTTTTCTGCTAACAGGCATCCTCCATTTGTTGCAGTAGAAATGCAGCCCCCTCATATACCATGACACACAGCTACCGCCCACACTATAGTTACATCTGCTTGGTTAATATGTGTGCATGCTAAAATATGTGTGAGAGCTCTAGTCTTACCAGGACCACTGTCTTTGGTATGGGCCAGTAGAGACGATGAAAAATCCTCACATTTATTCTGCCAACTACCTCCTGGCTATATTGGACCACAGCCAAGCCAGTAGCATTATAATGCTGGCACAGGCTGTTTATAGCTCCTGTGCCTCATATACTGCACAGTTATATCAGACATTCACTGTTCATTGCCTGTATAGATGGTGTTAGGTCACTAACAATTGGGGCACTTCTATCTGGCTATTTTCTTTTTTTTAAGTCGAAGCCACAAGCCTGTGAACAAAAGAACGGAGCATCATTAAGAGCCACCCAATCACAGACCTTTTAAATGTTTCATGCTCTGCTATCGGCAATTGGAAGCTAAATATTTGTATATGTAAAAACTGGATCAAACATTCAGCAGGTTCCAGGGGTGGGCCTTATTGGGGAAAAATATAGCATGCTCCTGTTATTAATCATTAAATGGAAAAGCTATCATGTATTTTTTGAAGTTCCAGCTGTGTAATGACCAAACTCCACTGCTCAATTAATAACAAACCTGTGGTAGGGACTTTATTTTTGGAGCTGTTTTCCAAAATTTCCATAATAATCTTTTAGCATATTGTAACTAAAGCGGTCTTAGAGAAATTAGACTTCTGCACCTGCTCCTTTTTTATTTTCAGGCTTTACAAAATCTAGCCTTGGGATTCTGTTTACCTCACCTGGTAAAGTGTATGCGCCGTGTACGAGGGCTTTGTCCTTGTCGCAGTTCCGACCTGCGGCCCGTTTGCTGCAAGTCATTCCTCCTCTCTCTCCCGTTTCACATCTCAAGCTGTCTAATAAAGGACGAGAAGTAATCTTTGCAACGCCGCCTACTGCTGCCATCCCAATGAGGAGACATTATTGTGGCAGACCATCTGGTAGTTTAGCCTTCTGCTAATCGTAGCTCACGGCTGCGGCTAATTCAAGTTCATTTTTTTCTGTTACTAACTAGAGCCTTGAATCCCAGTATGTCATCTCAAAGGGCTTTCCAAAGAAAACAGGACAAGGATTCTCATCGAAATTCTCTCTATAAAACGGCAATGGGATGAAATAAATGGTACTCGTTAGGACAGTTATAATATGCTTCTGTCCCCCTTTGATTCTTTCAGGATACATAGGTACAGATGTTATTTGATTTGTGTTGCGACTTTCATTTATTGAGATTCTGTAAGTATTGCGATTTGATAATATTGCAATTTTCTTTAACAAAAATAAAAGTTCAGGATTAAACTTTAGAGACAATATATTATGAGACACTTCTAAAAACTAAATGTTTTCTAAAAAGAATCCACATCACATGTCAGTCAGTCAGTCTGACATTTATTTAATTTGTAGTGAAGAACATAAATGAGTTTTTCCTGTCTGCGGTTCTGTATAAACATAACATAGCAGTATTGATTCTACAAAACAGAATTGATTTCATAAATTCCCACCCCTAGTACTCGTACAGTTACTGTATTGTATACAATTGCAAATACTAATAAAAATACATAGTCCGACCAATAATCAGTTTCTTCACTTACAATTTTGCCAGTCTTAACAAAATCAAGAATTACCAGTCACACGCCTTAGAATTGACAATTACACAATTATGCAATCATTGTTACAGGCCCATCCAGGTGACTCCTGTTTATCTGTTGTGGAACGTGAAAAGAACACAATTACAGTAGGGAACGTGCTTTTTGATCCAGCTTCTCCTCAGAATCTGACAAAAAGATGACTTGTGGTTAGTTCAGGTCCCTGTTCTCTCTTAGGATCACTGTGTTGCTGCTGTAATACTATTGTAATGTGTCTCTCTCCACTCCATCCAGCCACTGTTTGCATACGTGACTCAGGAGAAGTACGCGGAGAACGGCTGGGCCATCTACAAACCCGTAGAGGAGTTCAGACGCCAGGTAAGCAGGTAGAGAAGTGCTGCATTAGGAAACTACTTTTTTAGTTTTTTTGTGTTTGTAGTTTTTTTTTTATGTATGAAATGTTTTGTCCTAGTTAAACAATTTATGGGTTACACGGTTGTGTTGTGAATGCTGTAATATGTTTTTTCTTTATTTTGTGTAAAGTACAGCATGTTGCGTGTTGACATTGGACAGGAAGCTGTGGATGAAATGACTTTTGTCATGTCATTCTGTGTGGGACGCGCCTCTTAGTTGCACGATACTATAATAAAATATATCATTTATACCAATGAAATATAAAAGATGAAATACATATACATGATAAAGTGGCACTATAAACATATACAAGGTTGTTGCTCTAATAAATAAAGTGAATTACTTAAAATATTCACGAATTCTGTCATTGCTACTACTGTGCATCATTGTGTAGTGTAGGCGTGAAAACGCAAGAAGAGCATTCTGGTATTAGAATGACTAACGGATGGTGATCCTCGTCTTTTGCAGGGCTTACCAAATAACAAGTGGCGTATCACATTCATCAATAAGAACTACGAGCTGTGTGACACCTACCCCACTGTGTTGGCCGTACCCTTTAAAAGTAAAGAGGAGGACCTGAGACGAGTGGCTGCCTTTAGGTCCAGAGGACGCATACCGGTGAGCACAAGATTGATCTCTGTAAAACTGAACCATGTTTTGCATACAACTCAGTGTCCACTTACTAGCATTTACATAAAGTTACGTGGCATGACGGACAAATAAGATATTCAGGGTTGGATACAAAGACAGTACTTGTTATTAGGATGGTAGAATTTGTACAACACCGGCATTATCCTTTCAATGGGATGTATTGGATGTTATGCTATAGCACAGAAATATTCAAATGTTAAAACGGCAGCCAGCGCAGTGCAGAAATAAAACTGAGTCAAACTTTTGGTAGCACTTTGGTTTGTTGCCTTGGAAACAGTGTTTGATCACTGAGCTGCCCTGTAACTGCTTCCATTTCTTCTAATCATTGTAGACTGACCATCCAAGGTAAACTCATCAATGTAATACTTCGGTCAACCATGTGTCTATATGCTCACGCATACATTGAAGAGAGTTCTTATTTTCAGCCCGCAAACAAATCCCATCTCCTTATCCCCAACCAAGGACTAACCTTAACTGACAAAGTATTTGATTGTTTGAGGCAGCACACACCCTGAGGGGACATGAGCCCTCAGTTCAAGTTGAGTGTTTTGTTTCATCACCTCTAGGGCTGCAAAGACAAATCCATTAGTTGTCAACTATTATATTCATAGGCAACTACTTATCAGTTTGAGTCATTTTTTTCAATAGGAAAAAAAAGTCTAAATTCTCTGATTCCAGGTTCTTAAATGTGAATAATTTATAGTTTCTTCACTTCTCTGTGACAGTAAACTGAAATAAACTTTGAGATGTGGACAAAAACAAGACAATTGAGCACGTCAGCCCGGTTTCAATCAAATAGATTTGCATTTAAATGTTCTAGTATCAATCAATAAAATCCAGAATCGATGCCTGTCGTTGTTGTATGGAACTCAAAGACCTAAGAAACCCATTGGTACCAATTACGTAATGCTAGCTTCGGCAAGGGGGTTAAAAAGCACTCAAAAGTTAGGCTACATTTTGGTGAGCGGAAAAACTGCCGTGGCCATTTTCAAATGGGGATCCCTCAACTTCAAAACTCCAGCTGTAGAGTCTTGAGAGCTGTGTTCATGGGAAATAAGTCCATTAATATAACTGGGTCTATTCTTTATGTAAACATTAATACTTTAATTAACGCAGCAGGTTAGAAGGAACCTTGTACAATTGTAGAATATTTTTCAAATCCAAGCTAAATTGGTTTCGCAACTCAAATATGTCAAATTGAATCGGAAATGTTATCTAATCGGGAGCTTGTGAATTGGAATCTAATTGTTAAATCAGCGGCAATACCCGGCCCAAGTCTTTACCGACTGCCCCCTTGCGAGACTTTGTGGCCATCAAAAGCTAGCTGACGGCGAGCGAGTCGGAGTCTTCCAGCACTGACCGCTCTTTGTGCCTCAGGTTCTCTCATGGATCCACCGGGAGAACCAGGCCGTGATCTGTCGCTGCAGCCAGCCTCTGGTTGGGATGTCTGGCAAAAGAAACAAGGACGACGAGCGCTACCTGGACATGATCCGGGAGGCAAACGACACCACAAAGCTCACCATCTACGACGCTCGGCCCAGCGTCAACGCTGTCGCCAACAAGGTCAGGAGGGACAGGAAGTTCTCTCAGGAGTTAAAGTGCTGGTTGCACACACATTGGGGCGTGCATTTGGTGGTTCTGATATGTTATAGATGTGATGCCATGATGATTTCTCTTTTTAAGAAGTGAGAAAGGGGAAATAATTATCATTTGCTTTATCAAATAATTTGTCCATGATCCTTTCTAATAATCATGTAGTCATTTGTTGTGAAAGTTCACTGTCGTCTCTAGACTAATGACCATAATGTTTTTGGTGGCCCCGTATTTTCTTTAAAGTCCAGTTCAGATTAAAGATTTGCGAGTTGAGCTGAAACGTGCAACTACTTGCAGTGTGCCGTTCTAAAACCTGCCCGATCACACCAATGTGGTCTCTCTCCACAACTTTCCAGTTCTGGGATTTATCCGGTGCAGCCGGAAATACGGCCGGATGTCACTCTTTTTGTCCGGATGTCTGGTAACTTCGGCTGTCTTTGTGTTGCCGTTCTAAACTCCGGTGGATTTCTGAGCACTATGGTTAACTGCTCCTCAGATCTCTGCAGGGTAAATCCAGACAGCTAGCTAGACTCTCTGTCCAATGTGAGTTTTCTGTTGCACGACTAAAACAACTTTTGAACGTACACACGTTTCACCAAAACAAGTTCCTTCCCAATGTGACAAGAAGGTGTATCCTCTCCAAACCAACCTGTTTGTACTTCTGTTCAAACTTCCGACTTTCAGGCTTTTTTGCAGTTGCATATCATTTGTGTCTTAAAATATGAATGAGGATAGAGAAAGTGAGTTGCTTGCTACAGCTTAATTTCATTTGACGAAACGCCAAACAGAATTTTATTTCCCTGATTTTCTGCTGTGTTCCATCGCAGCTCCCTCGCTTTAGTCACTCTCTAGCTTGAGCTGAGCCACGTCGGTTCAGACCGCTAAAACCTTTCCCTGCAATGTTTGAAAACGGTTATGTCTCGTTGTGAAATTGGGCAAACAATGAGATCAGTATTCCTGTTATGAATGGAAAACCAAGCCTTGTTTTTGATCTTAACGTCTTTGCTGTCCTTAGGCCACAGGAGGAGGCTACGAGGGTGACGAGTACCAAAACGCAGAGCTTGTCTTCCTGGACATCCAGAATATCCACGTCATGAGGGAATCCCTGAAGAAACTCAAAGACATTGTCTACCCCAATGTGGAGGAATCCCATTGGCTGTCCAGTCTAGAGTCTACACATTGGCTAGAACATGTTAAGGTAAGAAACGGAATCTGAATGTTTGTGCACACATAAATCCACCTCCAAATGTAGCTCTTGCGATCCGATTTCAATGCTTCCCGAGAGATCAGAACACTCGGGATGGATGGTTAAAAACCAGGGCACAACAGGCCCAATGTGGACATCACCATCATCATTATTGTTATAAGTAAGTCATCGCCATTACTCGTTTTCGGAAAAAGTCCAACGCCTTGTCTTAACAGTGTCTTTGTGTGTGCAGCTGGTGTTGTCGGGAGCCATCCAAGTAGCAGACAAGGTTTCCAGTGGGAACTCGGTGGTGATTCACTGCAGCGACGGCTGGGACCGGACTGCTCAGCTCAGCTCTCTGGCCATGCTGATGCTGGACAGTCACTACCGCACGCTCCGAGGATTCCAGGTCAGTCACCGCAAAAACACCATACCAAAGGAAAACTGCTCATCCATACCAGAGCAGCACAGTCATCATGAATTGCACTGTGCTGTGGTTAAGTGTACTTTACAGTAATTAAATGTCACTTCTTAAAGCTTTAGAGTTGTGTTTTGTGTTGTTTCAGGTGCTGATTGAGAAGGAATGGATCAGCTTTGGGCACAAGTTTGCCTCAGTAAGTAGCTCCTGTCTTTAGAAAGATCTAGTTTAGAATCCATATTCAATACAGTCAGATATTTTCAAGCAATATTCAGATCTTTCAGTTTAATTATTAGTTAACCTGTGTGTGTTGTGTGTGTAGAGGATAGGCCACGGTGACAAGAACCACGCAGATCAAGACAGATCGCCCATCTTTGTTCAGTTCATCGACTGCGTATGGCAGATGACCAAACAGGTATGCTTAACACAGCTGCACTCATGTTGGGATTAAACCTCCAAGGCATTTCTATGGGGACATTATTGTAGCAAAACTGTTTGCGAATGTGTGTGGAGAGTTGTGCAACTGTATTTCAATCTATGTGTGCGTAATTAAATTTGTAAACATGTAACAACATCTTCAAATCTGTAATCCGATTTGTGTGTACTTAAATCTGTGCAGGTGACAGGTGTAGGGAAATCTCTCAACTCAGCAGGCCTCTTAATAAAACTCAACTCTGTGGTTCCGGAAGTAATAATCCCATTAGTTTTCTCTATAAGAATTTTTCTTATTAGCCATAGTGTCTAACCCATCTGATTTAGACGAGCTGTGAGGTTGTGAAAGGAAAGTTTCTACGCCTGTAGAAGACAGAAGTCTGCATAAAATCAACCTTGTTTAAAGAAAAGCATCTTTTATTCGCAATGTCATGGAGAAGTACTACACTATCCACAATTGTAAGTGTAACAACAACGTCTCCGATTAGTGGAACTCCGCTATAGTGAGCTACTAACACTGAAGTCTATTATCATTTCTGTACACAGTCTTGTACCTTTGCCTTTTTCGCCTTTTTCAAAATGTCTTATGGTCACGATTCATCTCGTAGCTGCTTGGCTTGGTTCCAGGCCGTGACTATATGTGTGGAGATTTCTCTGTACCGCTGTGCCTTCAGTACAGCCGCAGGTTATGGGTGCACGGAAGGTTTTCTTCTGCTATTTTGGTTCATGTAGGTGCAGCAGCTCAACATGCAAAAGGGCTGAATATAAATCTATAAATTGGAGGTTGAGATGATTCTCAACCAATCCCATCACTGCTCTCGTAGCTCTGGAACAGCTGACCCGGTAGGCTGCAGATTTCTCAGCGTTGTGCTCTGGTGCCTTCAGATGTCTGCCAGGATCTAATGAGCTGAATGAGAAATTTTTCATACAGTTTAAATGGAGACTGATTGGCAAAAGTCCCTCATTTAACTAATTTCCACAATTACTGGCTGAGACATGTTTAAATTTAACAGTGTGTCTACATTTTGAGCAGTATTTCTTGATTGCTGACGTCTAAGAACCATTTTTCACCAAAAAAGCTCTCACCTGGCTACGTCTCTCCTCCCACCCGTCCAACGAGCGCTCTGCAGGAAAAATACAGGTCGGACCGCTGCTTGTGTTGATAGTAATTGCACTGCGACAAAAAACAATTCACTATTCGCGGTGCTGTTTAGTCCTGCCGTGTGGAGCATCACACGGCTATATATATATATATATAAGATTTCCTTACGTAAATCCTCGTTATGACAAACAGCCCTTTCTGTCCGGGGGATCAATATGTCGATTTGCTCTCTACTGAACTTAATAATTATTCTGGCTGGGATTATTTTAAACTTTGATTTTGAAGAGGGGGCAGTCATGTAGTAGTGAATAATCTGTTTATTCTCTGGTTATAGTGCCTGTTTTATGGTGATTTATTGTATTTGTCTATTTTGTATTGTTTAGTCTGTAATTTCTTTTTGTGAGTTTAGCATTTGAAATGTATGTCTCTATTGATGAGTTTGTGTTCTCTACTGTCTTTAATGCAAGTGTTGAGTTATTCTACTTAAAAGGGTCCATCTAGGGATGTGCATGGCAAATTAGCCCAGGCTATAAATGGCATGGTGTGTGGCATAGCTATGCTACATACAGAGACCAACCCACCAAAGACGTTGATCTGAGATGACTGAGGAGGAATTTGTAACTGTTTAACTCCCCTCACCACATCTCTCCTGCTCTTAGTTTCCTACAGCGTTTGAGTTTAACGAGCGCCTCCTGCTGACCATCCTGGATCACCTCTACAGCTGCTGCTTCGGGACGTTCCTCTACAATTGCGAGAGTATGCGAGACCAGCAAGTAAGACGGGACATACAACGCTGCTCTTTTGAGTTTCCCTACAACATGCATGCAAGCAAGATTTGATTTGATTTGATTTGATTTGATTTGATTTGATATGATATGATTGGGACCTCAATTAGCTGGGGCCGTAGCCACAGCTATTCTTCCTATCTATACCGGGGGTGTCAAACTCATTTTCACTGAGGGACACACTGGAAGAAAGGAATCACATCAAGGGCCAGACATGGATATTTTATTGACATGCTTTATTTAATCAAAAAGAGTCAAACATCTTTAACTGTATTATTGCATGTCTCATATAGTCTTCTAACTTATGGTCTGGTTGAGACAAAGCCACCCCCAAAATGTAACTTAGCCGTCAAAGAAAAGAACGACATAAAAACATTGGGGGGAAAATGCAACAAAAATTATGAAAAAAGCGACACAAGCATTGGCAAAAGGGACAAACTTCAGATAAAGCAACATAAACCAGTTGGGCCGAAATGTATTATGAACCTAACTTGATATGCGGCGTTACATAGTAATTTAAATGTAGCCTGAATCTGCCTTCCGTGGCGTGCCTTGTGCTTTAATCACGTTCATTAGCATTGAAACAAAATGCTGCTACAACACGTTCTGTCTTTGGCTTTACCTTGCAGTGCATTTACTGCTTTAAATGGCTTGTACTCTTTCCCCCCCCCCCCCCCCCCCCCCCCCCCCCCCCCCCCCCCCCCCCCCCCCCACACCACCTCTCTGTGCAGGAGGTGAGGTTGAAAACAGTGTCTCTGTGGTCCCTGGTCAACAGTAAGATGGATATGTATTTAAACCCCTTCTACACCCCCGAGTCGGGCAGGGTCCTCTACCCCGTCGCCAGCATGCGCCACCTAGAGTTGTGGGTAACATACTACATCCGCTGGAACCCTCGCATACGGCAGCAGGTAGGACCGCCAGTCTGTTATAATATACTGGGACCTGGCCCGGGCCCTCAGGGGCCTACAAGCCACCAGTGTCATTGTGTATCAGTTGGTTTGTTGTAATGTGATTCCGTCATTTAAATGAGTCAGCAATTAAGCTGGCATCACAGATTATTCACAGAGCCAGTTTATTTAAATAGAACTATGTATTACTATAAGTATTATACAGCCACTGTAAAAAAAGGTTTCAAGAGTAAAGTTCATATATTTAGAGTATCATAATGCTATGGGAAGTCATTATTTGAAAATAAAAAGTGGTGAAGTGTGGATGTGTTCAAAAGAGTGTCCATTTTTCTATCATAGTAAACAGTCCAAACACATTGTTTTTGTAGGAATATATAGAATGTATATAGAATAGAAAAAGTCTATTTTGCAGCCAAGGCAGGAAAATTTTCTAGTTTTATTATTATAGACAGCCAGGCAATTTATTTTACTCATTTATAGGTGCATACAACATGCTGTTGGAATCAAACAATCTTCTTAATGAGATAAATGTGAAAATGCACTAAACCACTGGTTTTCAAACTATGCAGCCAGTACCACCAGTGGTACGCAAGCTCCCTCTAGTGGTATGCAGATTTAATCTCTAAATGTGGTTAAAAAATACAATAAATAAATTCCCCCCAAAAATGCTAAAGAAATGCTACAACCTTTCCAATGAAATACTTAAACTATCTTCAGCGAAAAGTCATTTACAATGACTTTTTCATATTTTTGATTTGATATCACCCTGCTATGTAGAGTCATGTTTATTTACATACATAGTTACATAGTTGCAAGATGGTATGCAAAGGTAAAAGGGATCGTTCAAAAACACTACAATGGTTGACTTTTATCCTCTTCGTGACAAATTGCTGTGTGTGTGTGCGTCTGTGCGTGCGTGCGTGTGTGTGTGTGTGTGCGCGTGTGTGTGTTACAGCAGCAGAGTCCAGTGGAGCAGCGCTACAAGGAGCTGTTGGCCCTCCGAGACGAGTACCTGAAGAAGCTGGAGGCGCTGGAGCTATCTGGCTCTTCTCCTTCCTCCCGTCTGGCTAACACCCCCAACAACCCCGCCTCCTCCACACCCCCACAGCAATACACACAGCTGCAAACTCCCCTTTGAGGGCTCATGACATCACACGCACGCTCTCAAATACACCTGTTGACTTGCACTTATGTCCTCTTCACTCTGATTTCTGTCCGTCTCTAACACACGCAGGGAATTAATGAGTATTTTGCAGTTCTAACTGTTGATAAAAAAAGAATGCTAATCCGATTTAGATTTGATAGGGTTGTTCTAACACCATAGTGGTGACGATGGTGATTTATGCAATATGTCACAGTACAGCCTTCTACACAAACACACACACACACACACACACACACACACACACACACACACACACACACACACACACACACACTCTCGCCATACAGGGAAGCCTTAAAGACATTCAGTGGCTTTCAGTCCAAGGGCTTGAACACACAGGACACCCAGTGGATGTGTAACGGCTTTCACACAAGCTTTCCTCTGTACGCCCTAATCTGATATAACAGAAACCGCCGCACAACAACATTTAGGATTATTATCTACTATAGGTAGACACCCCCCCTTTGTTTCCACTCTTTGAGCTAAGCGAGAAAAGCCAAAGTCAGGAGAAAAATAGACAATAGATTTTCTTGGAAACTAAAATAAGTTCAAAGTTGGATGTCAGAACACTGCTATGTGTCAGCTCACCTACGTCCTGCCTACGTCCTGCTACAGAAGCGTTGGTGTCCTGTGTGAACAGAGCGAAATCAATAGAAACAATTCTCACCTCTCCCACTTCTTCCTTCTTGCTGCACTGCTTCTGAGTGTTGCCTTTCCCTTAAGGAATCGATTAGAACTGCCGCAGAGCTCACGCAGCGGAGTCGGAGGCTCTGAGCTGCGGCGGTGAACGTCACTGTACGCGTCCAGCTAAGTGTATATATCAAGTGTGTCAGATTTGGATGGGTTGATGTGGAATTTGTTGCTTATCACCCGAGGAGAAAACCTAGAGCTGTCGGCCACATGTATTTTGCCACTGCTTTCTGCTACGCTCCCCTAAGCAGTATTTCCCAGCTCTTCCTAAGCTATGGCCCTGAGAGCAAATGCAGTTCTAGCCAACTGACAGAGGTCACTTAGAAGTGAACAAGTAATTACCTTTTTATGAATGCAGCTTTGGTAGGGTCTGAAATATATTTTGGGTGCTCAAGATTTTCTAGGGACATGAAGTGGTGCTGGCCTCTGATCCTGGATCACCTCTTGTGCTTCTATGTTCTCACTAAACGCAGGCCATGGATGGAGAAACCAGCCTGGTCCATTATAGCCTTACCATGCCACGCCATAATGGAAAGTGAGCAGAAATCAACCAGTTAGCTCTTACTTCCCTTGAAGAGTGTAATTCTGATATTCTTTCCATCCACCACTGAAAAGTCCCATGTAAAAAAACGCACGTGTTCTCCTAGCACATGTGTCTTTTGGACAGGTGTTTTCTTTCCCGCTCATTGTAATTAAATATGACGTAGGTCAGTTTTTACATTAGAAAGCCAAGTTTTAGTCAATAAATAGTGTTTCTATTTTTCAGTTATCTAATTGGTTTACGTAGTTTGCTGGGATTGTTTACAACTACTTACTTGGTTGTCTGACTGCTCATGTTTCTGCCCACTGCAGATTACAGCTTTGTGTAGCTAACGGGCTGTTGATGTCTCCACAAGACATATCATTATAACTAATAGGAAGGATGGGGAACGCTATTCAGAAATAAGGTGAAGCTATGGGAATTAGTCTTGATTGTATGTGGAAAATAAAAACGTAAATTTCACATTGGAAATTCTATGGAAGATAGTCTAACAACGGACCACATTCTTTCTTTTGGAAAAGAATGTCAAAAATATAAAAATGATTTATATGTCAAAATAATGAGGTTTAAATGATTACATTAAGTCAAAGCTATACAATTTAGTTTAGTATGTATATTTTAGTTTTTATTCAATTTTTTTCATCTCAAAATGGTGAGACAGTGCTATCAAAAGTATGGCCTAGTTTCTTAGAATTCTGATTTTAAGTTGAAATAAAATTGAAAACAAAATAAGACTCATAATTTTGACTTAATATCTGTTTTCTTCTTTTTTCTGACTCAAATTAAATTCTAAAGTAATAACACATGAAAACCAACCTGTCCAGAATGCACTTCCTGTGTGTGGGTGAGCGTAAACTAGCCTGATGTGAGGATTTTGCTGCTAAATACCAAGGGCTCCCATTTTGGTTATTTTGAAAACATTTGACACAAGGTCTGACAGAAGAAGAATGACTGTCTATCACAAATACATGTACTGTATCATTCAGTCTGTCAACATGATAAGACTGTTTACTACAATGGCTCTTGCATTTAGGTTATCTCCCCCCCTTTTCAATCTCAGTCTGGTAGTCCTCAGTCTCTGGCACTTATGCAATGTCGGCCACTCAATATATATCTGGGTTTTATTACTGGAGTACTGTAAGTTGAGGATTGGAGTGTTGTGTGCAGGGCTTTAAAATGACACCTGCCAACCCACCAAATACGGGTAAAAATTAACTTTTTTTGGGTTAACATTGTAGACTTACTAGCCAATTTGGCTGGTGATGAATAAAGCAAATAACACTGCGTCTGTTTAAATCAGCTGGCTGAAGAAATTCTCCCAAATTTCTTGGCAGAAAACAACAGAAATTATTTGTGTGTTTGCCTTGGAAACGTAATCTTTATCTGGCAACACTGATCCTTGTACGAACCTTATATTTCCCATAACACTTTCTCTTTGAAAAGAAGTAGTAAAGTAAGTTAGGAAAAAAACAACACGTGGCTAGTGGAAAATCTGATTGGCTGGTAACTTTGAAAATCTACTAGCCATGTTGGCTGGTCAACAAAAGCTCATTTAAAGCCCTGGTTGAGTGTGATATTTTCTGTTAAGTGCAAATGTGTTATTTTGGCAATGCCAGCTGTGGCGTCCATTGCTGAAAACAAGAATGAAACTAATGGATAGCTATTAAAAGGAGGTTTAACGCTGCAGCATGGCTGTGCTCTGGCTCTACACCCAAGGGAAACTGTTCCGTATATTCTGTTCAATCTAGTACAGGGTAGATCCACCTGGCAGTGTACTTGGACCACTACTGTAGATCATGTCCACCTGACAGTATATCTGTAACATTTCATGAAAACCTCCTTCACAAATGAATTTTTTGCTATAATACCCCAGGCGTTCTGGGCTATTGGCTGTTTCTTACCACTCTTTTTTTGGAGTGTAGTTGCCTCCATTCAGTATGATTAACACAGAATGGGACTCTACTTCTGGAACCTTTTCTACCCAAACCATTTCCCCCCACTTCTCTGCAGCATCCTTGAACATTTGTTGTTGAAACTTCAAAAAAAAACGAGAGCGTGTTTCAGTAAGTTGGAGGCAACAATGCATTGCAATGGTGCACTGCATGTACAGCGTGACAGTTTCAATTGTGAACGAGGTGCAATAAGTCATTTTGGGAAGTGTGTCAGGTCACGTCCATATTTGTGCCTTTGATTCGTGTGTGAATCACCTTCACCTTTTCAGATAAATGTACTCTTTTATCTTTGGTCATGTTTGAGATTGACTGCTCAGTAGTTTACTCTTCCATAGGAAGAAAGCCTTGTGTCTTCTGATTATTTTGAGAGAAAGCCATGCTGTTTATGGATTTGTGCCAGTTTGAAGTGGGTGGTCACTGCCGGCATTCCTCAAGTAACTACAGAGTGCAGAGGAAGGGGCAGTTTACTAACCTACCCCGTCTTAAAGGAAGCCTGGGTTTCCCCTTCCCAAATTTTTTTTATTTAGAGTTTGGATGTATCACAACACAAACGAGGCAAGGTCATGAGAGCGCTTTTGAGCTTAACTCAAGTTCAATTTACATACTATCAATCAAATACCACAAAAATGAGAGACAGCTTGTATTCAGGGTTACAGTTTTGTCTCGGCCGTTGAGTTGAGCTTCATCAGACCTGCTTGTCTGATGGTCACACTGCTCGGGAAGGCCCCTGCTCGGGAAGGGCTGTGTTCCATTTCTGATTAGGACATTTCCACCCACTACACGCTCTGATTGGCCCCCTGTTTGTAGGTGACCAGAGATCCAGGGCTTGAAGTTGTCTCTCAGCTCTTATTTTCTTCCATACCTTCCAGACAAATGTAATTCTGTGAAATGGCCAGCAGATTTCGCGCAA
This sequence comes from Etheostoma cragini, assembly GCF_013103735.1. Taxonomy (NCBI): domain Eukaryota; kingdom Metazoa; phylum Chordata; class Actinopteri; order Perciformes; family Percidae; genus Etheostoma; species Etheostoma cragini. The sequence goes on from NC_048425.1 coordinate 8,700,703, forward strand.
AAGCTTTGTTTTATCGCCATCACGATGGCAACTATAACAAAATCAGTGCCTGTAACAGCCACAGCAAATGGTTCAGAATGAAATCTTGGTGTTTTATGGCGTTGCAAGAGAAAATAAGACTTTGGCTACCTGCAAGTATGTCAGATCTCAAACATGACTTTTCTGTATCTGGGTGGGTCAGAGCCAAGGTCCAAAGATAGCACCATCCACCAGCCAAATGCTGCGAAAATATGCAGGTGGCTGATAGATTTGCTTCACTCACCGGCCAAATAACCCAATGCTAATATGGCTAGCGGCTGGTCAAATTTGAACGTTCACTAGAGCTCAACAGGGACCGCTTCAAAACGGCTTCAAAAGGAAAAGGTGTACAAAACCGTGCATAGAAACTACCATAGACTTGAATGGTAGAGGCTCACTCTAGACGTTAGCGGTTTGAAAAACGTTTCTATGGTAACAGTGAATTGGACAAATCTGAGACGTCATTGTTGGATTTAGGATTGTGGGCTGTGTGTTCTCCATTCAATGGCTGATAAAACTTGTTTTTCTTAAAACCAGGTTGTAGCTTCTACAGGAGCAGAAACGTTTGTTACACAAATTCGTAGCTCGTGGTCCATTGACCTTGGATGGTTTAGACATTATGGCTAATAATCAAAAACCTTACGGAGAAAATGAACGGGATTTTCACTTCCGGAACCACACTGTTGAGCTTTATTTGGCTGGGGGGTGAAAAAGTTAACTTTGGACCGTAGTCAGAGTGCAACCTGATTCCTATGTTAACTTCTTAGGTTGTAGCCTACCGAATGGAAACCGACGTCCTCTACGAAAGGTTCGTACTGTAGGAGGGTGAAAAAGAAGTGACGGCAACATAAAAAAGTGTGCATTGGTTGGGTGGTTGTGTTTTTAGGGAAAAACAGATGAAAAAAAATCTATTTTTTATTATTTTTTACTTTGTACAAGCACCGTGATGTAATTACCTCAATCGAAAACCTATTTTACTGTCTAAAAGTTCTATTGTTGTAAAATACAATTATTTTATGTAGTGTAAAATCTTACAGTTTTATAAAAAAGGAAAGCAATGTTTGTTCAGAAATTGTTGGGATAAAATGTGGATTTCTGCTCCATTGGATAATTTTTTTTTTTTTAGGGCATTTCTTTTGGTTTGTACTCTCTAAGCCCAGAATGAAAATACAGAAGCTTAATGTTACTGTTCACTTGTCACAAACCTTGACATGCAGGGCTTCCCCCAGAAGAGTTGTTTAGCTTGGTTGCAAGTGTTTTTTTGCGTTTTGTGTTTTTTTTGACAGGGGCCCGGTTACAGAGCATTAATGTAGAGCCCAATAGTTCTGTGTTAACAGAATCATGGAAGGAATGGCTAAATTGAGAATTAAAAAAAGCTAAGACAGCTAAGCTAAGACAGATTCCAAAGGGCCCTACATTAAGTCACATCTAAAAGCGTAAAGGTCCCATGGCATGAAAATTTCACTTTTAGTTTTTTTTTTTTTTAACATTAATATGAGTTCCCCCAGCCTGCCTATGGCCCCTTTAGTGCCTTTGACAAAATGAAAGCCTCAGCTTTCTCTACTTTGCCCTCTGAGATAATTTGGCCCGCCCATGAGAGAAAGACGACATGGCTTTCAAACGAGCAAAGTGGCAGTTGGTCAAGGCCACATCTCCTGTCTGCACCTTGCCCCCCCCCCCCCCTCTTCAATAGCTACAGACTCAGGCACGTCCTGTGGAAAGCTCATTGTGGGACTGGCTCTAGTGGCTGTAATTCTGCACCAAGGCTGAATTTTGGGAAAGAGACTTCAGATATGGTATTAGTGAACCACTGAGGTCTTTTTTTAAAGCATCCAAAGAGCGTCATGTCATGGGACCTTTAACTAGAAATTTGGATATACGACTATGTCTAAGTTTCCCATCGAGCCGCCCTGCTGTAACTTAAAAAAAAAAACTAAAATGTAATTCCCAGTTGCTTAGGCCTGGTGGGGGGTAGTCTATAACCACACACATCCACTCCCGGGATTGCTCTGGCGCCCCAGGAAATTCCGCCGGATAAATGTCTTTTTGCCAATGTCTGTTACCTTGCTCTGCCTTTGTGTTGGCGTTCTAAACTCCGGTGGATTTCAGAGGACAATGTTAACTGCTCCTCAGATCTCTGCAGGGTAAATCCAGACAGCTAGCTAGACTATCTGTCCAATCTAAGTTTTCTGACTAAAACAACTTTTGAACATACGCATGTTCCATCAAAACAAGTTCCTTCCTGTGGCTACCACCGTCCGTCCGGCGCTTGGCGTTGCCCATGCCAACTGTGATTGGTTTAAAATTGCAATAAACCAGAGCATGTTTTTCTCCCATCCCGGGACTGTGGGACTGTGTGTGGGGACTAGTCAGACCCTCCTCCGCAGCACTGTGGGGGAAGGTCTGGCAAAGGGAGACTAGGTGGGGGGCAACTTAGGCCCGGTGGGCCACCAGGCTTAATGTACACTAGGTGAAACCCTGACATCTTCCTCTCAGTTCTCTGGTGGATCACTTTAGCTTTTGAGATTCACTCTGGCTCTGTGGCGATTAAGCTGAGAAGTACTCTGTCATTGTTAATTTCAAATGTACTCTTTCATTAATGTGGGGGTTGTAGTTTGAGGGGTTTTGTGGCATAATATAGCCTGCTTTTTAATAAATTACACATGAAATGTGTTTCAGGATCTTTTTGTCGTCAACAAGGGAAGGTGAACTAAGAATACATTTCAAATGTGTTTCTTTTAATCATGTCAGATCCTCTCCACAGTTTGTTGGATGGGTCCTGTTATGTAAATATTACTGATTAAATTAATTTAAGGATTTCTGACTCTGGCTTCTCGCATTGGTTGATTATTCCATTATTTAAGTTTGTTTGTTTTTTTTGTTTTTTTTAGGATTTCTTTATTTGAAAGGGACAACGCATATTTATCAACATGAGCACAGAGTCCAACATGTACATGTGTTAGATTTAGGCTAGTTTTCATCTGCAGCCCCTAGCAGGTTGACAGCAAAATGTTAGACAAGCTAGGATGTCAGGGTGGCTCAGTTGGTAGTATGCACCCATGTTTAGAGATTTATTCCTCGACGCAGCAAGCCGGGGATCGAGTCCGACCCGCGGCCCTTTGCTGCATGTCATTCCCACTCTCTCTCTCCCCTTTCATGTATTCAGCTGTCCTGTCAAATAAAAGTCCTAAAATTGTCCAAAAAGTATCTTAAAAAAAGAAGATGACAAAAACCGACAAGGCACAACAATACAACACATAGATATAATACAAGAACCGATAAGCGTAGACACGTAAAATGACATAACCACTGTTCCAGATCACGACAGCTGGCTGGCTGATGGTATGAGGAAGCAACGTTAGGCTATACCATATTTCGGGACGGGGGGGGTTCCCCCATTATAGGTCCGCCTGTGGTCCCTTTACCTTATGACATTTTCTAAAAGAACTACCACCATGTTGATATACAGAGGCTACATTCCTTTTTATGGGACCGTATAGAGATGTAGTTTCACATTGTTTTTCACGTCAGGAAGTGAAATTAAGAGAAACATCCAGCTCTGACAAGACAAGCCGAACGTGTCATAACACTTCCGAACGCTTGTCGAAACAATAACCCCGTTTTTGACAATTACAATGTGAATGTGTGTGTGTGCGTTCTTCCTGTCATCTTCGCATCCCGGGCGTGTTTTAAAAAGGCGGAGCTAGAGCCACAGTGCGAGGAAGAGATGCGAGTGAGACAGGGCAGTCCGGAGGAAGCAAAAATTACCAAATGACAGGAAGCGTTGATACTGATTTAACAGTGAGCCCCGAGCCCTATCACAACAAACAGGCGCGCGCGCGCTGAGGGCAGACATTGGAATTAAACCAAGGTTTTAGTTTCATCCGCATCCTCTTATCAGAGGAAACCGTCCGCATCCGCCACTACAGTAGTGACCTAGAAAGTAAACAGTTGTCTGGCAGATGGAGAAGCAGGCCGGAGCTGCTGGGGCGGCGGACGGAGGAGGGTCGAACAGAAAACTCTGGGGCTCGCCGACCGGCTTACCAGCCACCGGAGAAACCCTGGACAGGTGAGTATCCTCGTAGACACTTAATATTACGAGAATATGTCATAAGTCGCAAATGGAGCTAGCTAGCTAGGGGTTTCTTGCTTTTTTTCAATTCCCCACGAAATGTTAAACAAAACATGTCATGAGTCAATTGGGGTCTTGGTTTTTAATCGGCGTAGACTCAATGCATAACTACTTTTAAAAATGTTTTTTTTTTTACAATAAAAAAGGCATACAGTAAACCATATTTTTGACTGTAACTGTAACGTTAAAGTAACGTTAGCTATGATAGAGTAGCTAACAGTGAGTAGGCTACAAGCGTATCTACATCACCATACTATATAAGAACAAGGAGGCGAGAGACGTTACAGTATGGGCTACCAGTGGGTTAACAGTCAGCTAATAATAGCTAGCATTAGCTCAGTAAAACAGCATAGCTAGCTTACAGGGACACGTTAATGTAAAGTCTATGGTAACGTCACAGTAGCTACCGCTAATGCACATATCTATGACCAAGGCATACCACAGTCACGTTCATTTTTTAATTTTTTATTGATGCTTAAAGATACAAATACACAAAATATCATACATTGCCAGGTATGAAAAACTATATGTCCATAGAATAACAAGATGCATACAACAGAAAACCTAAAAAAGCGGAAAACTGTTCAGGATTCCCAGACTGTGTAGAGTTCTTGATCTTTTGGGGGGTTATTTTTAATTATATGAAGAGATTTAAGAAGCAAATCTATTTCTAACTTCAATAACCTGGAAGGAAGGCTGTCCCTTTTGCCATTTCTGTTTATGGAAAAAAAACTTAGCTTGCAAAACAAAAAATTAACTACATATTCTAAAGTGTTATTAGGATTATCATACTAAAAAAAGAAAGTCTTTTACCCTAAGAGAGTAAGGTGAATCAAAAAGGCAACTATTTTGGTTCCTGAGAAATGTTTTAGTTTTCTCTCATTAAAAAAATTGGAGTCATAGTGTGTCACCCATATCACCACAGAAGGAACAAGCACCACTTACGTCTGCATATTTGGCTACACTAACATTCACTGGATATATTTTATGAACATTTTATGAATTGAACCTCCTTCACTTTATTTGTAATCCAGTAATTACTCAGTCTCTTTTCCAGTTAATACCAGGAATTAAAGATCCCCCGTAGAATTTCCCTTTAAAGAGTTATTCTGTTTCTAAATTGAAAGATATGATGAATATGTTTATTATCAAATTTTGTATCCATCACACCAATCCCATGCAAAATGAACTTGTGTTGAGTTATGTTGTCCAAACCAAAAATACTTTTCATGAGATGGAACCCCTATAAATAGCTTTAATCAGTGTGTTAAAATCCCTAAATGGGACTGGGAAGCCATAACGCAAAGATGTAATTTGTTAAAATAACGCCAGAACTATCAAATAGAATCAAAATCAAAATAATATTATGGATGCCACATTCCAGAAAAAAACTGGGATTTCTTTTAACTGTAATATCAGCCTTGTTCCAAATAAGTGTTTTATGAGGCGAGAAGTTGTGAATGAAACAGTTTCCAAGCCACAGATAGATTAGATAGCTTGATAGGTCATTTGGAGGGAGCATAGTCACATTTTAAAAGGAAGGAAAGACCACCAACTTGGTTAAATATATGTTTATGAAAAAAAAAACAAAAACAAGGCATTGGAATATATGACATCTCCTGATTCAGCCAATTCTAAATGAGTTTACGGTTTCTGTAACGTCGAAAAAGTCTAAACCACCCTGTGCTTTACAGTCAGGAAGAAGTTTATTTTTCCAGATGAAGTCAAGAAAATATGTATTAATCTCTTTAAGTGTTTTTTCATTGATAAATAATGAGAGAGAATGGTGAACAAAATGGTAGAGACCATCTGCCTTGACCTAGAGACTTCTACCAGACACTTAAATCTCTTTGCAACCAAGAGTTAAGAATATAATAACTTTAGTTTGGGCCATTTTTGATGGCAGGATTATCATTCAGAACACTGACATAACACTTATGTAAGGGTAACATCTCACACTTGGAAACGTTCAGTTTAAGACCTGAGGCCCCGACCAAAGTTAAAACACAAGGCGGCTGATTTTTTTGTCCTTCAAAACCAGAATGGTGTCATCGGTCAGTTGCGCAATTTGTATTTCTTTGTTGAAAATATTTATACCTTTTTAAATCAATATCATTAATTAGACCTAACGCTAGCAGTTCTGGAACCAGCTGAAGTAAGAAGGGGGAAGTTGGGCATCCCTGAAGGCTATTATTTCATAACAGACCACAGTCATGTTAATGTATTCTAGGAGACGCTATAACGTCACAGTGACGTTAGCCAACTAGATGTGCAAAAGTAGTGACAACAGTTTATAGGGGTCCTTTCTTATGAAAATGTTCAGGTTTTTAACAACAAAAAAAAGCGCAATTTCATGTCAATTAGACTGTTATTATTACCATAGTCTACATCCACAACGCTATATTTACGTCGTAAATTTCGCCGGATGTCCCTCTTTTCAGTCGGATGACTGTTAATTTCCACTCCCGTGGATTTCATGGAAGACATGCCACGTTTTTTTCTCCCATCCTGGAATGCTGTGTGGACTAGCCAGACCATCTTCCACAGTGCTGTGGAGGAAGGTCTGTCTATGCAAGACTATTATTACCATATCTGTGTTTAAAACGTTAAAAAAGCTAGAGCGTTTAATGAATAAAGAAACTTTGTTGTAACAAGAACTTTTCCAATGTGATCTATAAAAAAACACCCGCGGCTTAGGAATAGTGGCAGCAACACGAAAGATTCTTTTGTAACTTAAAATAATGTTCCCAAAACCGTTTCACTGGTCATCAACGCAGATCTAGTAGTTCCAGTGAGACAATTCCGCTTCCAACCTGTAAGGGGACCGAAGAGGAAAAGTGCTTTGATGTTGCTTTTAGGCCTTTATTTAACAGGACAGCTTAGACTTGAGAGAGGGAATGACATGCAGCAAAGGGACACAGCTCGGAACTGAACCTGCGACCGCTGCGCCGACGACCAAACCTCTGTACATGGGGAGCACGCTTTACCAAGTTAGCTACCAAGTGAGCTTGAATTGGATACAAATGTGAATTGATCTTTTTTTTTTTTTTCTACAGCCCTAGTAGTCACTAAGGCCAACCACAGATACAGTTCATCCTAAGGATTCACTGTGATGGATGTTTAACATTAAAACAGTATTTAGAAAATCGTGCCAACAATTATTAGACTATTTTAATAGTTTAGTATTATATGCAAAAAAAGGTATGCAGAGGCTAAAGGCTGCCCTCAAGGTTATTGTAGTCCCAGTTCATTATACAAATTCACTTTATACAACATATGTAGTAGGGGGTCCCTGCTCTATCTCTCTTTCAGTTAAGGGGTCCTTGGTTTAAAAAAGGTTGACTACCCCTGTCCAAAGGGGTATGGCTGTTGATGGTAATTGTTGATTTTGTTAAGATATGCAAAATTCTAATTATATAAGTGATTATTGGTCGGACTGCTGATCTAAGGCTGTACTAGTTTGGGGCACTTGTTGCTAAACATGTTCATAACGACAAAAATGACAAAGGGGGATACCGTTAGGGCAAAAAATGTTTAATGCTAATGAAAAGGGGTGGTTAGGCCTCCACAATAAATTGTTATAAAATACTCCTGTTCGCGACTTAATTTTTAAATTACCATTATTCTTTAATTTTACGAGCCGACTGCATCACAAAAACTACTACTTTCTTCCGTGAGTTTTAAACATAGACTGTTTAACGTAGATTTTAAAGCGCCGCAGTGCTCTCCCCTCTCTTCATTGAAGCCTCTATGTTTTCAGGCTTGTGGTGATGCACAATGTGCTTTAGGTGCCAAATTATATCTGTGAATGGTTCTGCCAATTTGTTTTGTGTTGCCATGTTTCATCTGTGCATTAAACATTACACTTTGTGGGGAAAATATCGTAGCAGAGAATCATGATATCAATTCTAAGCAAAAAAAATCATGATTCACATTTTTATTTCCCAAATGGTGCAGGCCTAGGGTTGGTTTATCTTCATAGGCTGTGTACCTGTGTCACTACATTATCTGGGTCACATGACAGTGATAGAACCAAAAGATGTATCATGGAATTCATTCAAAACTTTAACTTGTTTAAGAAAGTCATGAAGAAATAAATGTTTATAAATTTGACAGAAAGAGACATTTATATTGTTAATCACAATTATTTCTAAGACAATTAATTGTACTGCAACATTTTCAATTGTTACAGCTTTATGTATGTCCCAAACTGTATTTTGTTGGACACAAGATGGAAACAAGTAATGCTCAAATAAAACTGGAATAATAACAAAATACATAAACATTGATTGATAATAAAGGCTAGGTTTAATATTATTTGTAATAACTTCTATATTGCTGTTTTTTAATTTTGTATTACCACAGTTAAGCCACAGCCAATAGAAACGCAACACTTCCTGCAGATGTTTCACAACAAAAGCTTACCAGAAAAGGAGGGATTACATTTTGTGAAACATCTGTGCAGGAAGTGTTGAGTTACATTGATGGGCGGCTCAACAGCGATCGAAAAAATTGTCAAAGTTGAAGGAATTGGGGTTAAAAAGGTATCTTTTCTTGTCTATTTCCCTTCAGTCCAACGGGTTCTCATGTAGAATGGTGTAAACAGCTGATCGCAGCCACCATCTCCAGTCAGATCTCAGGATCAGCCCCGGCTGACATCGGGAACCGAGACAACAAGGTAGCTAGTACACACACACACACACACACACAAACACACAAACACACACACACACACACACACACACACCATTTTTTCAAGCCATATTTGCATCCACATGTTTTAATGCAAATTAAGTAATATCGAATGAAACATACCTTATGGAAAATTTAATTGAATTTCATGATTATTGACACAAAGTTTGGGTGGAAGGGGGAGGGCCCGGTGATAACTGTCCGCGAAGTTTCTAAGGGGGGGGTGTTTGCAGTTGACTTCAAATATCAACAATCTTTGCTCAGAATCGCTTAGTGCACTCTTAATCGTTTTATGTTTTTTTGCGACCAACGCAGACGGAAACCTTATCTGTCAAATAAATAATGAATCGCGATTATGTTTCAGGCAATTTTATGGTTGCAACCCGCCCTAAAACAAAGCTGAAGAAGTTAAAGGTCAATACCGCCACGTATTTCCGCTGTCTTTGCAGACAGGGCGGTTGTCAACAAAGAAACATATAAGTTGACGAACGAGGACTTTTAAAATTTGATTTACGAGCAAAAAATAACTCCTAGCATCTGAATCATCACAGCAATGTTTTGATAGCGTTGTTGTCGTATTTTAGCTTAACATGTCGCTGTCAGCTGACACGTAAGCACTATTACAACTTGTGCATCACTAATCGTTTGTAGGTAGACGGCGCAATCCATTTTGGCTAGCAAAACTTTGTTTCTTTTCAATATACTATTTTGATCACAAAACAACACGTGGCGTCATCACACACAGGTTTTTATTCGCTTGAAGGCTATTGGATGGAAACACATTTTTTCGGCTTTATTCGCATGAAGATCTCCAGATAATTTGATTGACAAGTGGATGGAAACACACACACACACACACACACACACACACACAGTATTTACATTCATGCACTAGTTCTCATCAGTGTGTTTTGTAACTGATAGGCTAGGAGAAGACCAGATTTCATGGTAATGTATGTCCATGTGTGCTATGTATGCACTTGAGCGTGTGTGGCCAGAGCTTTGTGTGTATATGAATGTGTATGTGAATGTGATGTGTCACAGCTGCTGCCGTCGTTCAGATTAGCTACTGTTGAGCTGCTGTGTACAGTTTGTTTTCTGCTTCTGCCTGCCACAAGAACACGTTTCATTGTTTCAACTCGTCCTCCTACCAGTCGATTGGGTTGAGAGACGCAACATTGTTCATTTGGGTACAAGGTAATAGCTGCAGGATACGTGTGAGGGCCCCCCATCTGATAGGAGTTTTAAGGTGTTTTATTACAACACGTTTAATGTTGGGTATCATTCAAAACCAGTTACGGAACAATACTTTTTTTTGGACCAATTTTAGAAAAATCCAATTTGACCAAAAGAAATTCCAGAAAAATCTGTCTCTGGCGTTTCTCTGGCGTGTAGCGTTAGACAGCCAATCACAAGCATTATTAGATCTTGGTAGAAGTGGGCTGCGTGTTCATAGGCTCACTGACGCTGATGAGATGTACTCCTTAGGTATTAAGGAGGTAAATTGAATGACAAGGCAAGTTTTCAATACCCAATACTTTAGAGCCAATTTAATTCTGTCATTCTGTTGCTTGTGAATGGAAATATGATGAAAGGCTTAATGAAAAAATGATTCCCCTTTTTGCGTTGGATGTTCCTCAAGACCCCTGGGTGACCCTACTTTGTGGAAAAATGCGAATTGAGAGCTAGATGACAACAACCCTGTTGGCGCATTACACTCATAGTGTGTTCCATTTGTACTCTCTGGTCAGATTTTCAGAAGTCAAAGTCAGAAACACGGCCCCTGGCTTAGGATTTCCAAGCTCTGAACTCGGACAATCACCAAGATTAAAAATCCAACATGGCTGCCGCATGCATCAACTACTGTCCGTCTTATTTGAGTCTCACTAAAGTCACTCTTACATATAGTCCTGTCCAACTTCTATCTGTGGACATTTTCATACGCTGTTTGTATGAGTAGTGCATTGTTAGCGGGTATTGCTAACAATGGCTAACCTAGCTAGTGCTAATGAAAACAATGATTGTTAAATGGAGCTTAGTCAACTCAGGTGTAGCATTATTTCTAGCTTTGGCTTCCGACTTTTCAGCCCTGGAAAGTCACCAGGACTTTTCACAAAAAATAAGACAGAGAAATACCCCTCTTCCAAGACTATAGCGCATCATTTAGATTGAGTAAAAAAAATAGCAATAATTCCTATTCACTTTCTCTTTTTGAATTTCAGTCCTTCTGCTGAATATGTGAGTCTCTTCTTAGCAGCACAATAACTGACTGAAACATTTTGTGGGCGCTTCTTGGGGGTTTTCAGCCGTGCCATTTGCTAGAAACAGACATGATGTAGTTTAGTCAGTGGTACCGTATAAACAGAAGATCTAAATAAAAGATATTGATTCTAGCAAAAAGAATACATTTGATAAATTGTTGCACAAAAAACCTAAATGTACGTGAATCCATATTTTTTCTTTCCCACCCCTATTGAATGTAGTTTGTGGTGTTCACACATTTGAAAAATGATCTTTTAAACAAGAGATTAGAAGTGCGTTCAGTGACCCAGCACTTTGCTGTTGCTTGGTTTGGAATGTGCATTCACAGATATCTATTGGCTCAGCTGTTGTGCAGCTCCCTTTTTTTACTGTTGCAGGTTTCTGTTGTAGCATTTGCTTTGGGCTCTTGCGTGTTTGCATCCATGTGTCACCAAAAATAGAACGGCTACATTGTGCTATTTGACATTGTCACTTTCAAAGATAGATTTTTGTCAACAATATGAATGAGAAAGATATATAACCTTCAGTTTCTTATATCAGGGTGTGAATATAGTTGTTTCCATTTCATGTGCACTACATTTGTGTGTGTGTTTTTTTGTGTGTGTGTGTGTGTGTAATCTCCAGGTGTCCAAGCGGCTGATTCCCAGGGTAAGAGTTGTAGACTTATCAGCTTCTATTCTGATAAAAGCCTCTTTCCTTTCATGCAGCAACTTTTCGGCCTCTTAACCTTTGGAAATAAATTAAAATAGGGTTGGGTGATGTCCCCTAAATTGGCAGTTTTTCAGTAACAGGGCAAGTCCTTCAAATGAGCTGCCAGTTAATTTACGGCTTTATGTCTTCGAGTGCAGCAATGTGTGTGTGCTCAGAGCTCAGTGGTGCTTGGCTCAAGGCTAAAGCCAAAGCTGAAGCTACCCTCCAACCATTACTTAAGTCCTTTTTACAAACAGGGCTGTGTTCCAGTACATCTGGTGGAAAATAAATTGTTTATGAATCAAATATGTAGACAGATGAATTACCTGATATATCAGTGTGTCACTCCACTGATGCGAAGATCATATTAAATTGTCCAATGTTGCCACAGAGCACGTCATGAAAAGGTGAAAGTCAAAGTCACCCTTAACCACAGTTTGGTGTTGTGTCTTTGGTTGCGTCCTCAAATCGCTTACTCTGCACTACGTGCTCAACATGAATACTATCCTTCTACATACGGAGTGTGTATCTTTTTTTGGACACATTAAGCTCTAATTTTCAACGTCACTTCCTGAGAGCCTCCCTGTCGTTGGGAGAAGCATAACCGTGGTAACCACTGCCGACCCAAGCTTTATTGGCATCGCCAGATATTAAATCGCGGCTTAAATTAGGAAAAAAGGTAAGTAATTAGAAGAACCGTCGCAGTTGATAAAATCACAGATTTTTATACGTAGGAATGTAAATTGAAATTTTATTGACATTACAGCGCTACATAGGTTGCTGTCTGTTTAGAACGTCGTTGTTACTATCGCATTGCATAGTGGGATACTTATGCCGGTGTAGTGTCCAGTGTTTGCTTACTTTAATATTTGACCAGAAATAATGTGCAATTCACGTATTGCATATTATTATTGGTTAGTATTGGTTTCACAATAAGATTTCGGACAAAACTCTCACATACTGTTATAGACTGCTAAATAGCTAGTTAGGCAACCTTTGTCATCTACAACATTGGAACGGGCAGGGGCTATTTAGTGTAGAGACGACAGGATGTGACTGTGTGTCTGAACATGCCTGCAGATCATAACCACAGATTCACCATTAGCACTTCCTCCATCAGAGCCACTGTGCACTTCATCTCTGCCTCTCCCGGCGCAGTCTGCTTCCTTTTTTTTGTCTCTGCACCTTTCTTCATGCTTCTTCTTTGTCCTTTACTACATACACTCTGTCGCTCCTTTACCGAGGCTTTTATTAGTTTCCAGCAGTGAATTGGGACTCCTATATAAAAAAGAGTTGTTGTTTTTTTCTGCAGTGGGTGCATCACTTCAATCTTCCCTGTAAGATCCTCACTGTCCCGCTTTGTCGGTCAGTTGTCAGCTTTGGTTCAGACTAGCATAGAATAGCAACTTTTGGATAGATTGTCATGAAATGTGATTCAGACCTAACTCTGACCTTTCCTCTATCACCATCATCAGCTCAAACTTTCAGTTTGTCCAAGACTTTATTACTACATACTGTACCTAAAAATTAAATGGCATTCCTATTTGCCTCAGTTTGTACTTTTTGTTTAGTGCCAACTAGCAAAGCATATTAGCTAACTTTGCTAAGAGGAAGAACATGGTGAAAACCAGAATCAACACAATCCCAGTTTCTCTGTCATTGTAACGTTTTGTGTCCCATCTGTTCAGTCCCAGTGAAAATCCCTGGCCCCGTGTAGCCTTTCATATTAAAATAACCTCCAATGATGATCAGTAGCAGCAGATACCCTGGGTTGAGGTAAACTGAATTGGTATTATGTCGGGGATTTCTTAAAGTAATTTAATAAAGTTACGTTTAGGACTTTAGGTACCCTGCTCTGTGAAACAGGCCCAAGGCAATACAAGACTACATATAGATGCATAAATACACAGTATGTTTAAAGATGGACAGTCTGTGGTCTGTGGACAGATTTTGTCAGTGCGATAGCTTCACAGCTGTGAAAGACGTAGTCACAAAACTTTCCAGGTGTGTAGTTGAGATGTACATAAGGGGTTTGAAAGTTTGGTGTGGCAGCTGGTGTGATCCCATCACAAGATGGTCTCTTTTGTCTTGAAACTCTTATGGACTTTAGCCAGCCAACACACTTTGGGTATATAATTATGTGAATGCAGAATATGTACTGTGTTTACATTTGGTGTGTCAGGTTTGACCTAAAAGGAAACACCAGGCTCAACAATAACAGTATCCTGTATCCTCTGCCTTTTTACTGTATAATGTGTGTCTCTCTCTCTCTCTCTCTCTCTCTCTCTCTCTCTGTCTCTCTCTCTCTCTCACTCGCTCACTCTTTCACTCTCTCACTCTATTTCTCTGTCTCTCACTTTCTCCATGCTGGCTCTCCCTGGCAGCAAGATTCACAAGATGGAGGTCTTTGTTACCATGGAGAAATTGATTCTGAGCATCCTTCCGATGCGTTGGCAAGTCTCTTTGTCTGTCTCTTTGTCTGTCTGTCTGTCCCTTCCTTTCCTCCCTCTCTGTCCTCGTCTGCATGCCTAATCCCGCTGCTCGGTTCGTCTCATCTCCCTTCGGTGCTGTTGTCCCGAGGAATAACAAGCGCAGCATACACGTTTTGAGTTTGAAAGACGCGTTTTAATCAGACAGGGAGGGTCTAATGAAAAATGCTGTTGATTTGCATTGTGGGAAGTGTAGTGTTTTCCCTTAATGTGCTGGCTGGCATATATTTTATTTCATTGCTGTAGCAATATAATTCACAGCACAGCTGGACACATTTTGAGTGATGAATAGTTAACGGCCTCCTGTTACATCCCCAGTGTTAATCCATATGTGTGAGTTTCCATATTGTTGTCTCATCACACCTGAATGGACATGGTTAATTTCTTTGTCTGTGACGGCAGCATGCTACTCTCATTAACAGTGTGTGTGTTGGGTTAGCCCGCAGCAGGGATCATCGGAAAATGGTTCCTGACAGAAAACCCTTCAAGAAAAACCAGCGGAAACTTCTCACAGCCATTTATTTAGTCTGCAGTGGTGATCGCTATCTACTTCTCATTCCACCCTCAACAGCAATGTTCAGTAATTCTCCGTTAGGTGTCAGTGGTGCATGCTGGGTGTTGTGTTCCCACTGACTGCTCTGTGTTGTGTACAGAACCTTCCAGCTTTGAGATACGGGACACAGGTCACAATGTTCCAGAACCAGGTTCCTTTGCTACCAGGAGAGTCCATCCAGACTACAGGTACAGTAACCTCTGTTTAAGTAATGAAACAACGGGTTGGAGACTTGTGAGACTCCTAGTATTATGTAGCAGGCAATATTTATTTTTAAAACATTAAAGTGAATTTTTTTACCTGCCCCATAAATCAGTACCTTTTTGTTTCCGTTTCAAAATGTGCGTGTGCGTGCGTGTGTGTGTGTGTGTGTGTGGGCGTGTGTGGGCGTGTGTGTGTGTGTGTGTGTGTGTGTGTGTGTGGGGGCGTGTAGTCAAGGATGTGATGTATATCTGTCCATTCAGCGGTCTGGTTAATGGAACCCTGACCATCACAGACTACAAACTGTACTTCACCAGTGCGGAACGGGTACTTCACATCTAATTTAATTTTTAATGATCACAGCACTGTTGTTCCTTAGTGCAATATTGTGTGTAGCTGTGTGTTAATGTTAGTCTGTGCCAGGGTTGTTCTAGTAAACGAAAAACAAAAATAAAGCAGTGAAAAATAATTTTAATAAATATGAATGGAAGTAAATAAAAAAGTAAAATCTTCAAGAGGTTAAAAAATGAAATAAAAATGAACACAAATCATTTTCCTTTTTTTAACTTTTTTTTTAATTGCTTTATTTCAACAAATAACAAAACAAGGAATCAAACACCTCAGTTACAATATAAATAATGCCAAAATAGAAAAAAGCCATAACAAAAGATAAAAACAAGAACAAGAAATAAAAAAGTGACAGCTTTGTAAAGAAAAAGTAAAGTGTTACAATATAAATCCTTAATTAAACATCCTTAAGTAAATGTCAGAAATAAATAAAGCTTTTTTGTTTGTTATTAAATTAAGAGACTCAAAGTAAGTGTCAACTTCAATTTGAAATAATTTAAAACAGGGTTTTGAATTAGAGAATTTGGACTTATATGAATATGAAATTTTCCTAGTAAAATGAAAAGATTAATATTATCACTTAAGTTCCTATCTTTGCACTCAAACAAAGTAATAATATGTTTTAGTTTTTTTTTTACGGAAACTGAACGGTGTTGACATTTACATCATATGCTCATTTGCACATTTGTGACATCATTACGCAATCCTTTACATAAAGGTTAGTGGTTGTGTCAGCAAGGTAGCTAGACAGAAATAGAAATCTTTGGCCAAATAATCACAAATTCAATACAGGACTTTATTTTACCTTATAATTATTACTTAGGTAGCCTATCTTTGAAGTAAAAAAAAAAGAAATTCTACAAAGGGAGGGGAAAAGATCAATAAATATCTCTCTAAGAAGGCTGGCTTGCACAGGGCCAGGCGTCTTTCTCCCATGGCGTCGCTGTCTGTCCCACCTATACCGGCCCCCGCACCCTGTCCCTTCTCCCCTTTCTACCTGCCATTGCACACGGGGAGGGGAGGGGCTGCTCCTCACAAAAAGATTCAGAGAGAGGTGACTGTTTTGGCGACCACAAGAAAGACATACCTCGCCGAAGTGCAGATGCAAGAATGCGTGTTTTAAATAGCGTTAAAAAAAAGTAACTGAAAGCTAAAGATGGCATAAAAACAAAACATGCTTTTCATCTAGGTCTCAATTGAAACCAGTTTTACTTACACATTAAATCTCTGGAAAATAAACCAAATCAAAACAAGATAGAACAAGCAGTATAAAACGAGACAGTTAACCGTATAAAATAATGCACTGACTGATAATAATATATTAAATGCCAATTGAAATGAATGCACAGTGACCGTGATGGCAAGGGAAATCATTAACTCGGCTACGTGTGCGCATGCAGGAGGCTCCATTCGTTCTGGATGTGAACCTGGGAGTGATCAGCAGACTGGAGACCATCAGTGTTACCAACCAGGGAGAGAACACCAAAGGCCTGGAGCTGGTCTGCAAGGTACCAGAGAACCCACCAATCCTTTGAGCTATTAAGATCCTTTGCACACGAGTCCCAAATCTGTCTTCCTAAAACTTTGTCACACACACTGAACCAATGCGTTTTAAACAATCTGTTGCAAACATTTTTGCAAAAACAATGCAATATGCGACAGAGGAATTTTCTGATGTAGTATGTAAACATGATTGACACAACATGAGTTAGAATTAAAAAAATTATATTCAAACATTTTGGACCTTAAGTGCAATGCGTCTTCGGTGACACTGAGATTGGTGTTCTAATGTCCTCCCTACGTCAGGACATGAGGAGTCCCAGGTTTGCCTATAAGACAGAGGAGAGCCACCCGGACGTGGTGGAGCTGCTGGACAAACACGCCTTCCCCCTCTCACACAGCCTGGTCAGTGTCCCTCACATGTTTAGTTTAGTTCAATCACATAGATACAAAACATCACATACATAACATAAATGGTAAACAAAAAAAACTAAAAAGAATTGTGTTACCTTAATTCTTTCAGTGTCTTCTTAACTAATCAATACTGACCAAAGAGGTGTACTGGAGGTTGTGGCATTTGCTTAATACACCTACCCTTTTTTTCTCATTATGCAGAATAATATACGTTATATAATTGGATTAGAATTATTGATGCATTAATGCGTTGATCACTTTAATGTCACAGCTGGTAAAGGTCGAGCTCATTTTAATGACTTTATATACTGCTGGCTAGTTCAATCTATATTATTACATCATCATTTATTAGTTGATTTAAGTTTTGTATCAATAATCCCAACTCTGCAAAGTAACAAGTAACTTTACTTGTCAAATAAATGAAGTGGGAGAAAAAGTACAATATTTCTCACTGGGATGTAGTGGAGTAGAAGTATGTTGAAATTGTATCAGTAGTGTAAATCTGATGTATTTTAAGAGAAACTTACATCAAGTGAACTACAGTTTGTAAGCGGCATGTGAATGGGAGACTGACTGCATGCTAACATGCGTCCTGTGTCACCCGCTGGTAGCCCCTGTTTGCCTTCCTGTATAAGGAGCAGTTTCCTGTGGACGGTTGGAAGGTATACGACCCGACAGCTGAGTACAGACGTCAGGTAACTGCACCAACACACTCATCCAACTCTCTCACACACATGAAGTCTTACAGACTCTAACAGGCCGGCTGCAATGCACGCTTAACGTATGCAAAGCGAATCCTTTAACACTACGCTTCCACTATAATCAATGTGGTGCATATTAGGGATTGACCGATACTCGTTTATTAAGGCCGAAAGCAATTATATGTAATTACCATTAAAGGTGCTCTAAGGGATGTCACACGTTTTTTAGGCTACAGCATTTTTTTTATCACATACAGCAAACATCTTCTCACTATCCTCTAGCTGCCTGTCCCCTGAACACACTGTACACAGGGGTTGGATGACGAGGAGGGAGGGGCGAGCTAGCCTCCGTTTGGTTTAACAATACTTCGAATGTCAACAAGAAGTGACGTCACCTTTAAACGATATTTGCAATGCATATGCTGTGATGGATGAATTCATGAAAATCTTCAAGTCAAAATTAAGATTTTGGAATGTTACCAACTCTTGATACAAAACTTAGTTTAAATGCTTTAAGCATTTATTTATGAAATTACAAACTCAGCAAAGCGTCTGCACTGTAAGAAGCAGGAAGCATACTCAGGACATCTGCTCCCCAAACGGTCCGCATACACGTGCATTGTAGCCAAAGCATTGGTCTGATAAGGCTTCAATTACAATGTACATGTAACTGTATTGAAATTGATCTATTGACAGCATGTTGTTGCTGTGATCCTGATGGCATTTGGCTGTCATGTTTTTTTGAGTTTAGGAGAATGTTTTACAGATTTGTAGTGTGTAACTTTATATATACACTTCAAATATTCCATCAATAAATCCACTCACCTCCTGCTGCTCCCGCCTTTGTCTTTTTTCAACACAAATACTGTTTCATTATTATTATTTAATTACAGTTCCACTGTTGATGGTAGCTTAACAGTGATAGAAAGACTACAAAATGGACTAATTACTGCTGTTGAACTGATGAAAGTCAGTGCTCTGGACTCCACAGGAAAGCCAGTGTAGCAATATTTTATGTAATACTCATCTAATGGTTTCTTCCATGTGCTTGGATGTGTTTTGCCAGGGCCTCCCTAATGAGAGCTGGACCATCAGCAAGATAAACAGCACCTATGAGCTTTGTGACACCTATCCCTCCACCCTGGTCATCCCAACCAACATCACAGAAGAAGACATCAAACGGGTGGCTGTGTTTCGAGCCAAGCACCGCATCCCGGTCAGTCTGACAAGCACATACCGGACAGTAGGGTTGGTTACCGAACTGTGTATTTTTTTGTGTTACCTGACCAGATTACATCGGTACTAATGATGACAATTCACATTAAATCAAGCGGGGCCAAATCTCAGTACCTGAGCTGTAGTTGTAGCGATATTTTTGTCCTCACAGCATGTTGACATAGAGCAGGGCTCCGACAGACAGACACACACACACACACACACACACACACACACACACACAGCAAACTACGTCGTCAGTGCAGCTTGTTCACGTTATAGTGAGTCAAGGCAGTCGCAAGTGTAGTTGCAGTTTTCAAAACTTCAAACAGACATTGTTCGCTGCGATATGATATTCCCACTGTTCTTGTACTGGAAATGTTTTTGGACGTGTTATACTTTCATTCTTGTGGAATTGTTGATATAATGATGGTGATTGTTAAATTGGCTAACCTTTTGCTGTTTATGAATTGTATTTTCATTGTATGCGATTGTATGAGGCGAAAGCGGTCGAGGCGCTGTTAACGTTACACTTCCTCTGGGACAAGTAGGCCCAACAGTGGTATCTATGCCCTGGTGACTGACTTACAGGCTGATGCTGTGAAAAAAGTCTAGTTTATATTTAGCAAATCTCAGCAACAAGGCAATTCAAGTTGCTTTACATAAAAGTAAAACTTTACATAAAACATTACAGAGCAAATAAAAAATGGTCAATACAAATACAAGAATAAAAGTTAAAGTGAGTAAGAAATTAATTATTTGATTTAAAAGGTTGTAGTGACGGATTTGGGAGGGGAGGAGTTTTAGTTTTGTTTATGTTTCACCGCTTTGTTTTATCTCTCGTTAGCACCGCTCCACATAGCACGCTTGGATACTGTAGCAGTAATGCTGTAGCAAGCATTTGGTACCACAGTGGCGAGGGAAAACCTCGGCCAGACACAGGCTCTTTGTGGGCGGCATCTGTTGCTGCCAGTTTGGACATAGATACTGATACATATATAGTAGCTGTTGTTATAGCAACACAAGCCATCTTGGCTGCTTTTTGGAACCAAAATGCGGCCAGCTTTTTTTTAAACTACAAAAGCGCCCTAGTCAACTTTTTCTTGTCATAAAAGACATCAAGTGTAAATCCTTCCCTTGGTAACAGCAGACAAAATCTCTCAAACTGTGTTCATCCTCTCTCTGCTACAGTTGCTTGGCTGCTTAGTTGCAGAGGTTGATGCATTAGCTGTGTAGTGGATGAGATATGGGCCGAACTAGAAAATATAGCGTGCGTGCGTGCGTGCGTGCGTGCGTGCGTGCGTGCGTGCGTGCGTGTCAGAATAATCTGCAGTGTGTGTTCAGGATAATAAAGCAAAATGTGGACATGTATTCATTCCTTCTGGTCCTGAACTGATCCTGCTCTTCCTGCAGGTCCTGTCCTGGATTCACCCAGAGTCTCAAGCAACCATCGTACGCTGCAGCCAGCCGCTAGTCGGCCCTTCAGACCGCCGCTGTAAAGAGGACGAACGCTACCTCCAAATCATCATGGACGCCAACGCTCAGTCCCACAAGCTGACCATCTTCGACGCCCGGCAGAGCAGTGTAGCACTCACAAACAAGGTGCTGCACACTTCCTGTTTTCTCTCCCTCTCGCCTCACCTTCGGGTAACACGTTGACTAATTTTCTTCCCTTTCTCCTTGCAATCGCTTCCGCCTCTTCTGCTTCCACCACATGCAGGCAAAGGATGGAGGGTATGAAAGTGAGAGCTTTTACCAAAACGTGGAGCTGAACTTCCTGGAAATCCCCAACATCCATGTGATGAGGGAGTCTCTGAGGAAGATGAAGGCCGTGGTTTATCCCACCATTGATGAAGCCCACTGGCACTCCGCTATCGACCAGACACACTGGCTGGAATACATACGGGTAACTCACACAATAAAGGATCATCACTCATCATCATTTTTTTTATACAGAAAATATCCAGAGTGTTTTTATTGCCTTAGGGTAACTTTGGTATTTTTCAACCTGGACCCCATTTTACCATGCATTGGTGACAAAGAGATTAAAAAACTCTTTGAGAAACGGGCTGCAACGTAATCCTATAGGACAAATGTGCCCTGATAATTTCCATCCACTACAAGTTCTGTTGTTTTTTTTGCCACTGACAGACTCAGATTATTATTCTAAGTGTCTTACAACATTATGGAAAGGATCCATACTATACTCAGGTTTCTGCGTGGGAAAGTCACCAGGCAAAAATATCTTCTGAACATAGCCATACGGACAAATACAGAGAGAGTTGTGTGGAGCTGATAGTCTTAATTAGCTTTGTAGCAACTCATTTGGCAATAGCTTGAATGCAACAGATGTTCACTAAAATCAAAACGTTACGCACTAAAGCTTTAGTGCTGGATAGACAAAAAATGGTTGTACCCATCAGTCACTTAGACACAAAAACATGATAAAATAGAGTCCAGGTTGAAAAATTCAGTAATTACCCTTTAATTGCAAAGGGTGTTTTATTAATATACTGTACTGGCAGTACACTCATGTGTTAGGGATGTGTGTAGCTGTTATTAGCAGGAGCAGCAAAGATAGCTGACAAGCTGGAGTCTGGAAAGACGTCGGTGGTGATTCACTGCAGCGACGGCTGGGACCGGACTGCTCAGCTCAGCTCTCTGGCCATGCTGATGCTGGACAGTCACTACCGCACGCTCCGAGGATTCCAGGTCAGTCACCGCATCACAATAACTACCTTTAAATGCACCCAATATTTAAGTTCTTGTGTTTATTCCGATTAAGCTGCTAATGAAAATGAATGTTGTACTAATATTCCTGTTTGCATGTAGCCATGCAAACTAAACTTGAACTGAATATCTTTCATAATGTTTAAAAGGAGGTGTGATCCTCCTTCTTTTCTTTTGGCCATGCATCTCTTCTCTATCGCAGCCCTGCAATCTGTTGGCTGCTTGGTTTGTGTGCAGCAACCAGAGACCTACATTTCATAACTACATTACATGCATTTCTCTTCAATAATTAACATAAATGTAACATATTGCTCAGTAACACAAACTGAGAATAAGCCACATGTTATAGCACAAAAGATATAACTATAACGGTGCAAACCGGGTAATACACCTTTATTAGCTATGCATGTGGCGCAACAGGCTTGTCTGTTTACTGGTGATAGCTCGTTGGTAGCAAACAACCTGAATATCAACACATGGCTGCACAGGTCATATTAAACAATCTGCACATCTAGTATCTATGCAATAAGACACAGCAACAGCAATATTATCACATAGTGTATCCAATATCCACATAGTAGCAGAACACTTGTTAGATAGATTAAGATAACGAGGCAGTACAACAAATGACAGTTTAGAAAGCTACAGAATAGTTTTAACTTACGTTCTGGGCTACCCACATCACTTCAACAAGTCCAAAAACAGCTAGCAATTAAAAGGATAAAGTCTGTTAACCTGCTGCTAGATTCTGTCTCTTTCTGCTGTCTGAGCGTGGTGCGTTGCGCGGCAACTTCAGGAGCCTCAGATGAAGTTAGGAATGATTAAACACAGGGTCTTAACATCGTGGTAATCCACTGTGATAAAAACGATATTTAAAATGAAAACGGTAATTGTTACCGTCAAAATGTCTACCCTGGTTTACTATTACCACCAGTAATCATTACATTCCTAATTGAGACTCAGATTCCGAATGACATGTCCCAAAAATGCTTCTAAAACCTTTTACCAACATATCCCACGTCTTAATGGAACATGCTAAATTCAGAAAAGGGTCTTATAATATAGAGTTTACAAACTGAATATGCTGTTTTCACGACCCATTCCAAGAATATATAGAATAATAAACTGTGTGTGTGTGTGTGTGTGTGTGTGTGTGTGTGTGTGTGTGTGTGTGTGTGTGTGTGTGTGTGTGTGTGT
>NC_048425.1:8723910-8726814 GCF_013103735.1 Etheostoma cragini
GTGTCTGTGTCTGTGTCTGTGTGTGTCTGTGTGTTTTCAGGTTCTGGTGGAGAAGGAGTGGATAAGTTTTGGACACAAGTTTGCTGCTGTAAGGAACAGAGAGTTATTCTGCTGATATCATCCTTACATCATCCTGCATGACTCGTAGACTCACAGGGGGTAGTTACATGTCTAGAACCAACTCCCTTTTTATATTGCATATTTTCCTGGTTTCAAACAAAAAACAGCATTTACCAGCCAGCACAACATACAAAGCACAGAACATAAAAAAATGATAAGTATGGGTGCACCACTGAATCGGTCACGAAAAAAATATTAAATAAACAGAATAAAAACATAAGAAGCACCTGTGAGCAATCACGAGGAGCTTATCAAGAAGGGTATGGTGTGATTCTAATAAGGAAAAACCTTGGGTCTCTCATACATTTTTTTTTTAGTGCTTAATGACACATCTAAAGCCACATGTGCAAAACTATAACTAAAGTCTGCACTACTTACAGTCACCTGAGCTAAAGAGTTCACATCACCTGAACTCGAAACTCATTCACAGCAACACAACTCTTCACACACGTCTCAAAACAGGCTCAGTGCAGCTCTGTTTACATTAATCAATATTTTCTATAAGAAAAAAGTGATGTTATTTTCTTTTTTTGAGGTAAACAAGAATGAATGAAAATCCTTGATTGGCTTACCTACAGTTCATAGATACATACAGTGTGTGTGCAGACTGTGTGTGTATGTATCTGTTGTCTTTAGTAATTTACATAATTACTACAGACTTTGACATTACTTTGTGAAAAAAGTAAGCGCACTTGTAGGCCGTTATATTGTTGGCTAGTTTAATTTAGAATTAAACAATAAGCTGTCAGATGAATGTAGTGGAGTAAAAAGTATAATATTTCCCGCTAAAATGTAGCAGAGTAGAAGTAAAAAGTGTCATGAAAAGAAAAGACTCAAGTAAAGTACCTCAACATTTGTACTCAAGTACAGTACTTACATTCCACCACTGCACATTACAGCCACGCTTATGTTCTTGTCTTCATGTTGAGTAAATATTACACACATAAAACCCGATGTCCACAGTCCATTCCACATCTATTGATAGTATTGCTCTGTGTGTTGTAGCGCGTAGGTCACGGCGATGAGAACCACGCTAACTCCGAGCGCTCGCCTCTCTTCGTCCAGTTCATCGACTGCGTCTGGCAGATGACTCGACAAGTAAGTCTACATCCAATTCCTACGAACCCAGGACTTGTCCTGACACACCTGAGTATATGTGTGACTACAATAGATTGTAAAAAAAATAAAATAAAAAAATAAAAAACAATGGACAAAGTTTCCAGGCCTGAAAAGTGAAGACAATGTGAAAATGCCTGGAGAAAAAATGACCCAACTTCTTACTTTATGACTTTTAGTAAACCTTTTCAAAATGAGTTTATGGTCTCAATCGCTACTTTCAAGTCTTGTTCAATGCAGCATGAATTAAGGACAGAGGCTTAGCAATCTGTATCCATGGCCCTATGTATATTAAAATAACTGTGCACTTATGTTTTGGGCTGTTTTCTGTGTTTTCACTTCATTGAAGTTAATTAAAAACATTTCAGTTACGTAACAATGTCTTGTTCAACAGTCAGCCAACCAAACCAGCTAGCTACCATTTAGTGCTGGACGATATGGAGAAAATCAGATATCATCATATTCTTGACCAAATATGTAGACATTGAGACGATATTGTAAGGTTGATAAATGCTTTCACAAAATATTTTTTACAATGAGATTTTAGATAAATAATCATCAATGCGGGTAACAAGTTTCAAGTGAAATTTTAGAGAAAAAATAAATAACTTTTTTCCAGATTTTGTTCATTTGTTTTGTTTTTTCCAGACACTGACTGTATCAGTATACTGACTATGTCAAGTATCAAAAGTTATTTTATGATATCAAATGTACTTATTATACCAACTGACGTAACTATTATAAGTAAAAGTTAAAAAACTAAAAAACTTTGGTCTTAAACTTTATTGTGGCTTCCTTACAGGGAAGCATACTCTCCAGGGTTTCCACACCTTCCTAAACATCACATTCAAACAAAAAAGAGAAAAACAGAATTTAAAAAGAATTGTGAAAAAAGAATCTTTCACTCCAACGTACAAAAACATTTCTTGCAAGTAGCAAGTAAGAAAGATGTTTAGGGGGAAAGTAGGGGAGTAAAATGGAAGGTTTTATAGAAATATAAATACCACAGTACAAATACATAAACGTTCTACTTAAGTACAGTTAAATAAAATCACTGCTGCTACGCCCATTATGTTATAGTCTGTGGTCGTTCCTCATTTTCATGAAGCAGCACACAAAAATACGCATTGATACGCTCAGCCAATTAAGGGAGCCTATTCATGTGTACCGTGGCTCAATGGTAGACATTGAAAAGCTTTCCACTCGTTACTCTTCATCACTTCTGTTTCCTTCTGACTGCAGTTCCCAGCAGCCTTTGAGTTCAACGAGCTGTTTCTGATCACAGTGCTGGACCACCTCTACAGCTGTCTGTTTGGTACATTCCTGTATAACAGTGAGCAGGAGAGGGCGGCCAAGGTACGTGCCATCCTTCTGTTAACGTGCGTGTGTGTGGTAGAGCAAGTGAGAGAGTGACGTCCATTTAACGCAGAAGCATAATTAAATTCACACCGTCCACCAACACACCACTCAGCCGTTGCTTGGTAACATTGCATTCCTCCCCTCCTGTCACTCTCTCACTCGCTCACGCCGGCCTTGCTATTCTCTTAAAGTGATCGGCGCTGACTACAACAAGTACTACAGTACTACAAGTATACACTCACCGGCCACTTTATTAGGTATACCTGTCCAACTGCTCGTTAACACTTAATTTCTAAGCAGCCAATCACA
>NC_048425.1:8726914-8728581 GCF_013103735.1 Etheostoma cragini
TGGAACACACACACACACACACACACACACACACACACACACACACACACACACACACACACAGGATATTATTCTACTGTACAGATAAAGACTACAGTACAAAGTTGACACAGTACATAATATTTCACTATTATTCCTAAAATGACAATATTTCTAATTGTCAGTAACCAGATCCAGGTTTAAACTGGCCCTACGTTTCTTTAAACAGGGAAACCTTATGACAACGGGCTAAGGGCCACTGTTGGTTTTAGTATTTTATAGTATTTTTAGAAAAAAGGTTTAGTGTTATGAGAATAATATTGTAATTTTAAAGGAAAAAGCTGTAATATTATGAGCAGTGACGGTGGCTCGGCAACAGGGTCTTGGGAGGGAACTTGTTTTGGTGAAACATTTGTATCTCGGAAAAAACCCGAAACGCCACATACAATATCAAATGACTGTTGACACGATACAGTAACGGGAGCTATTGAATTAACTCAATACATGGTTAAACCTTAGAGTGCGTACCAGCGTCCCCACCAAATGTCCCCGGTAGAGAGGAAATGCCGTAAACATATTCTTGGTAAATCTTTACAATCATTCCTCAAAAGAACCACGCAGGCCTGCCTTGTTGCACCTTCCACATTTTCTTCCAGACTTGACATTTTCAGTGTGTTGCTCGCTAGCTCGAAGGTTGTTGTGAACAGAGTTTTGTAAGGCGAGGGCTGCTGGGTGTTCTGGCGATTATCTAGACACACCTGTCTTCCCTGATGAAGATGCAGACCACATGGATTGTTTTTTAAGGAGACTTGCATTTGAGTATCTGTGCAATGAGCCCTTCACAAGGTGGAAAAAGCACAGTACACCTGAAGTATCCAAAGATCATCACAGAGACGCTCCTGCTCTATTGTCCCTAAACCACTTCCTTCAACCCTACCCCCCCTCCATCAGCGGCGGTGTACCTGGGGTCTCATGCGGGGGTTCCAGCGGGCGTAGTAGGCGGTCCACAGCTCCAGGTGTCTGGAGGAAACCAGCGGATACAGGACATGGTGCTCGTAGTCCACGTAGAAGGGGTTGCTGAAGTCCTCCGGCTGGCTGTTAGGGGACAACACTCAGCAGTCAGAGAGGCGCCCCCCCCACCATCGCTCTTACACCCCAGTTCAGACCAAAGACCGCCACACCGGTGGAAACTTGCAACTGCCGGTCCGCAGCGTTCTGAAAGCCAGTTCACACCAAAGAGACGAGAGGAGACGGTGCATCATCTCCATAGCAACGTCTCTTTGTGCTTCTGTTTCAGAAGTTCTAATACTTTGATAGGAAACGTAAAAAGTAGCTCACCTAAAATTTAGTCAGAGTAAAAGTTGCAAAGTTACTTTTTAAAATTGTATTAAATGGCAGTCTTTTGCGTTTTGCTAAGGGCATAAAGCCAGATAGCGCTCTGGTTTTGAGTTTGTTGATGAATACTTTGCCGTAGCAACAGTGCAAAGTATCACAGAGCCTTTTTATACTTCACACAAAACATACTTAGGTCAAATTCTAGATTTTGATACTACTCTAAAAAGTACACAAAAAACTACTCAGTTACAGTAATGTGAGTAATTGAAGGGTGTAAATTACAGTGGGTACGGAAAGTATTCAGACCCCTTTAAATTTTTCACTCTTTGTTTCATTGCAGCCTTTTTCCAAAA
>NC_048425.1:8728681-8829068 GCF_013103735.1 Etheostoma cragini
GGGTATTTGTATTGTACTCTCAGGGCTCAGTTATTCACGCAAGTTTTACCTGTAGTGTTGGGATCCAACCCCTGCATGCTAGCTCACACCTTCTATTCCTTTAATCTGTCAGTGATTGGAGTCGTTGTTAGGGGCTGTGGCTTAGTTCTCTTCAAAGTCATTAGCAGAAAGAAATATGGGGATTAGTGATGACACAAAAGGCATTGTTGTCCCTCAGCTGTAAACACTGCCACCTGCGTTAAGGAGCCCAACTCCGTGCACCTCCTAACGCTGCCGTAACTCTAATTTATGCTTCTGCGTTAAATCAACGGCATAGGTACGTACGTAGGTATGTGGCGATACGGACCCTACGCCGTAGCCGAAAGTGCACCTCTCAAAAAATGTAACTACACGTTGCGGAGACGCAGATCGCAACAACTGTGATTGGTCTGCTTGCCGGTGGCTAGTCCACATAGCATTGTGGGATGGGAGAAAAACATGCTGTGGTCTATTGGCATTTCTTTAAACCAATCACAAACATATTGGGCGGTGCTAACCACCAGACAGAGCCACAGTGCTTCTGCAAATTAGTCTCTGGAAGGAACTTGATTTGGTGGAACACGTGTACGTTCAAAACTTGTTTTAGTCGTGCAACAGAAAACTCAGATTGGACAGATAGTCTAGCTATCTGTCTGGATTTACCCTGCAGAGATCTGAGGAGCAGTTAACCATAGTCCTCAGAACTCTACCGGAGTTTAGAACGCCAACACGAAGGAAGAGGAAGATAACGAATATATGACCAAAAAGAGCGGCAATTTCTGGCGGCAACAGGGCAATCCGGAAGTGGTTATAGACTACATTACCCCACGACTCAATTCCTGGTTCTTCTTCTCCATAAAAATGGAGAGGGTTATATAAATCCCACCGTGGTCAGAAAGCACAGGAGACACTTTGGTTCCTGTGCCTCCAGAGTCGCTCCTCGCTCCAGAGCTGATCATGTCTCTCTCTCTCTCACTCGAGCCCCCGCAGAAGCATAAATCCTGCTTTACTGTGCATGTTTTTTTTATTGTTTCTCTTACTTTATGTTGCCTTTCCGTGCCACCTTGTCCCTTTACTGTAAATCTATTGAATTTTGGGACGTGTGCGGGGGTGTGAGGAGGGGCGCATGCGCGATCACGGAAGGCTTGTATCACGTGGAGGCTCCGACAGTGTTGTTATCATTACTTAGAATTCCTCATGGGGGCGACAGAAACTACGCACTGTAGCTTTAAATTATAGGTAAATTATTAGAACTGTTTTCTGGAAATCCCACATCCAATCTTTACTTGTTCTCTCACGTTGAATGTGCTTTTTGATTTGTCACTTGCCAATCAAGAAAACAATCACATGACCAGCACTCAGTCATTTTGCCTTTATTTAAGAGTGTGTAGTCCACTTAATCTGGGACAAACAAACACGTCTATGTTCCAAAAACCTAACTATCTGGATGACAATTAGTTAGCTGGCTAACATCATGTTAGCTGGGATTATTAAAATATATTTCAAGAACATCAGGTTCAACCCCCACACCTCTGTCCTCCTCCTTTTGTCTCCTCAGTCCCTTTTATTGTGATGTGGATTTAACCTATAAATCACACTGTCTACCTGTGGCATGTCATCGTAAAAATCCTTTTTAATGTAAATAATGTGTCTAATTATGAGACGTTACACCTCCTAATGAGCCATACTCACTTCTGACATTCCACTTTAAAAAAAAATTAAAACAAAAGGAAGAATGAAAAACTCCAGTGTCGTTCTTGTCTTTTTAAATGGTTTTATTTTATTGGTTCATATTAGTAACATATGGCCAGAGTTATAGTGGAATAAGAGAGAAAGCAGAGTTCACTGTTACACTTCAAGCAATGAAAAACTGTCCAACATTCAGTTGTCAGAAAGACGCACAGAGTTCAACACTCGTACACTCGTCAGTGTGTCTACAGTACGTAGAGAAAAGCATGCATCCTAGTGTGTATGTGTCTGACAGCAGTACGTGTGTATGTGACAGGCAGCCTTGCAAAGCCAGCCCTCAAACATCACTTCATCTGTTGCTTTGCTGGGCGCAGACTGGTGAACCGGGGAGGGTGCAGGGCTGTGGCTGGCTTTGCATGCAGGGTGACAGGCACTGAGTGTGATGCAGGGAGAGGACAGGTGGGAGAGGACAGGTGGGAGTGGCACCTGTCATATGACGCAGCGCAGAGACCATACAGACACACTTTACAAAGCGAGCTATCAATACAATCCAGGCTTAGTTTATGCAATCACTTTAGGAAGCAGACTTTTGATGAGTCAATTGATGTTACTACGGTAATTAATTCTTGAGATCAAGCCCAGTCTTATACACACTTAAAGGAGCACTCCACTGATCTTATCTGTCAACACTGCGCAGGATATGGGGGAAAAAAGAATCGCCTGAAAAGTGAAGCCAATGCTGAATTGCCTTAAAGCTGCATTCTATCTCACTTCCAGCAGGGGGCAACCCCGTCGGCTTTATAAAGAAGTCTGTTTCTGTAGAAGACTGAGGAAATGAACCTACTTCTCACTTTATTATCTCAGTGAACATCCTAAAGAGTTTATGGTCTCAATCGCTACTTTCAAGTCTTCTTCAATACAGCATGATGTTTTTTGTTGTAAATTAGGGTCCCATTTATTTTAAAATAGATGATAAAGCAGGGTTTGCTTCAGGGCGTGTGAATGTTTTGTTTTTATAGTGACAGTGCCCTAATGTCTAATGCACTGTTCTTTCAATTTGGAGTGCTCCCAGAAGCAAGCTTTTACTATATATGTATTATCAGAAAGTGTCATGAATTGTCTAAATATTTGGGTAAATCCTTGATCCAATTATTTCCATCTGTAGTCGACTCAAGACGGCTGCTTATAGTTTTCTCTTTATGTAATCCCTTTTATGTTCTGATAGCCACGATTATTTGAGCACGCTTTGTAAAACAGACCTGATATGCTCCCTGAAACCTAAGGAGACTGTTGCTCCTCCACCAGTCCACAGCTCTCTACAGTTGGTTAAGCAGCTCCAAACAGCACAGTGTCCCACTAGCATTGTCCACACTGTCTCTTAAAGCCGTATTGACATCCACAGTGCCGGTAACAACGGCGTCATTCACACATTGTGTCTCCAAGTGAGCGTTGTACACCTCGTTACACATTATTTATAAGACATCGGTCGGCTCCATCCTCTTCACTTTGATCCATCGAGTCTTCATCCAACCTAATGTCTGTTAGATTCACCATTATTTTAAAACCCCTTTCTCATTCAAGCCCAATACATAAAGGCAAAGCCAATCACATTGCTCCATCTTTGGTGAATTTGTAGTTTTGCTACAGGCCAAAAGTTTTTTTTTTTTTGCTATATGAGATTAAGACATTGGATACATTCAGGAAACAGAAAAGGTTTGTTATTCAGTGTTTGCTTGGTGTGAAGCTCAGCTCTCTGCAGCCGGAGCGCGACCAAACACCAGCGCCTTCCGGTCCTTTGGGCCTCCCTTCATCCAAGGTAACCACCCAAAGGAGCTGGAGGCCTTGGGTGTTTGCTCTCGCTCGGGGGTGCAGCTACGGCGTGTAAGATGGATACTGTGGCGTCCCTGGGGGACTGTGTTAGGGTATAAGGCAAAGAGAGAAGCACCATTTTTGAATTACAGCTGACAGGGCGTCCATGCATGTGTCGTGCAAGGTGAACAGATCACTTACCCCCCCCCCCCCGCTCAGAGTCCCTGAACACACACATGTTTAAAAAAGCAGCTCGCAGGGATGTTGGATTGCTTTTTTTTTTAGCAGTTTCAGGCCATTTTTTAGTAGAGAACGAGGGACGCAAAGGTAATTGTGGGTAGAGGAGTATGCTATTCCAAGGCAACGTGGAGGAGACCGGGGTGTAGTATTCATGTAGGCCTGTGCTGCATCCTGTCAGATATGTAACACGCCACGACCGCTGTTCACAGCTCATACAACACATACTGCCTCGGGAGAAAATCCTTCACGTGTTCGCCTCTGTGTAGATACAGAGCGTTCTGTCAGACTCAGGTCGCCGATCGTTGCTCATGCTACGTTCACGGCACCTGTGTGCTTCCACTAGCTTCTGTGTTTTCAACATCTTGAGGAATACACTGGCTCCGTGGTTGGCGGTGTATTTTTAAAAGTAAAAATTTTGGCTCTTTGGTACCAAAGACCAACGCGCCACTTACCACCAGGGAACCGTGCGCATTCCAAGAGGCATGCATGCGTTATTATGGCGCCCACTGCTTTTATTGGCAAGACACGCCCTGCGTACGACTATTTATGACCACTCTCACATTATTTGTTTTTAATGATGCCTGATAACTTTTGTCTTCATGTTGTTGTGTTGTCTTTAGAATTGTCGGAGCTTGTATTGCAAGACAAACTTCCGACAATAAAGTTTTATCATATTTCTAAGCGTAACGAACGGGTGAGCTGTGAGTCGTCGCCTGCTTCTCGGTGAATGGTCGTAAGCGAGGGCCGGCTATCGGCCAGAAAAACTCAAATCTGAATCAGCAACCCTACTGACCAATCCAAGCATTTGAATGCTACGCAGGGCGTGTCTTGCCAAGAAAAGTAGTGGGATCGATAATACACAGGGCGGGAACGAGATTTACACACGAGAACCACGCAAAGAGCCTAAAGTCATAATTGTGACAATCATAAGCCTCACGTCAGCCCAAGACTGCCCATCAAGATGAAGAAACAACTTTAATGGATAGCGTTCAACAATCCTCACCCGCACAACTGCAAACATACGCTTGTCTTCCCAAGTTGTAAATATCACCCAATGACGTGAACGTGGCATTATTACGTCCGCCTTTTATTTGTCTGTCTGTAAGCAGGATTATGAAAAAACAACTGGCCTGATTTTCATGAAACTGTGTGTAAGTGTGTAGCATGGGCCGAGGAAGAACCCCTTCAGTTTGAGCGGATTTCTGAATCCCGGGACAGATGCCAAAATGATATTTAGTGAACGTTGTGAGAAAGGGCGTGGCCAGAGGTCTGCCCTCTCCGATTGCCCTTCTGGTTCACTCTAACATTGTGGGATAATTTAAATCCACTACATAAGTTTCCACAAATCCCCCTGCAGAGATCCTGAGCAGTGCTATAAAACGACAGACGGACTAAATATCAGACAGTGTAGAAAACGGTGAATGATTTCAGATGCAGCCCAGATCTTGTTCAGGAACGTACGAGACCTCTTTTGGCATTAGACAAACCGTTGGCAGTACAGAACAAGTAAGCCGTAACTATCTACAAAAAGTGAAGCTAAGTTATTAGGAAAGTCGGGTACAAAGTGTAAAAAGAGCAGGCGAAGAGTGTAAACTCACACACACACACTTAAGAGTATATATAATATGGAGCATAAACGTGCTCTTACACGGGGCTACAGTAAAAGGTACAAACACACAACTGCTCACGGTAATATGTACAACCATCACAACTTTCCAAAAGCACTCGTTATGACATTATTCAACATTCTAAAGCTAACTACTGCTGCTAACTTCATCTACACGGCTAAAGCAGACTTCGAATTCTTTTTTGTTTTAAATGCATATCAATTCAACCAGTATCGACATCATTCACTACTCTCTCACATGTCCACTCCTGGAAAACTTCCATGGTGGCCATTTCCAAGTCTACTAAAGACATTACCTTATTAAAAAATAAAAAGCGGAATCATTTGTCATCAATGCATTCTTGGGCCAATAGCGGCCTGTTCTACAGTATCCGAAATCTCTAGCTTCTGTGTTGACGTGATGCTAATTTCAATTTAAAAGTGGCCACCACGGGATAAGGACCAACTCAAGTTCTGCTGCATACACTGGCACCTCACCGCTAACACGATAGAACATAGTAAAAACAATATTAGCTTCTTAATATAGCAATTGCATCTTCAACAAAAGTCACATTTCACACGTTTCTGGCTGTCCACGAGCCTCGGCACAGCCTGCTTTTTTTTTTTCTGGAAACAAAGTGCTCAGGTTTTCTCCTTTTTCAGACAGCTTCCCACTGAAGGAAGATCCTGCTCCAATGAACAGAGGCCGAGAAGAACACGCTGTGCATTTTTAAGCTCTAACTGCAGTGGAACCGATTCAGCTAGCATCACTTTTATGCTACAAGTATGGTGAGTTGTTCTTGTTGAATCTGACCGTTCTTTTGCACTCAATTTGTTTTTTGACTTAACTTTTAGCTGTTTCGCATCACGATTATTTCACCATCTTTGGAAAACCGAGCCCTGCTCCCGTCCTTAGGCATCAATAAAAGGCTAGTTGGAACAAAAAACTGAATCTATTTACACTATAAAAAGTCACAGGTTCTAAGTAGATAGAAATGTTTGCATGCCTTATTTTTTCCCCCACTGCAAAAAGATCCAAATCTGAATAAGGCAACTTTGTACATCAAGATAAACAACGTGAGGAGCAACTGACAATGTGAACAGTGGCTAGCTGCAGTAAGTCCAGTATACGAGGTGTGTCCCAATAATGGACTCTATCTGCTAATAGTGGAGCCTATTTCAGAGCAACACCTGTACCAAGTGGGTCAAAATGTAATTAAACATTCTGGGAAACTTCACCTAATGAGTATAGATAGGATTATCATAATCATAATAGCAGAGTACGTTTAAATGCACACCAATATTCCACTTTTTTCCAATATTTTCCCGAATATGACAATGTTCTAAATTTGATACAGGTCGTGTAAACAGCCTATTTTATTTGGATATTCTGAAAAAATCCTTTTACTTAATATAGCATTTTCTGATTAATTTGGAGTCTGCGTCTGCATCAGGGTTTTTACTGCCGTTTGTGACAGTTTACGGCTGTGTGTTGCTACGGTTGTTGGACACACACCAACCAGCCGGCAGTTTTTAGGGCTGCGGTCAAGATCGTTTGCACGGCTAAATGTAAACGGGAATGTCAGTGGAATATTTATTTTCATTAGCCATGTAAACAGCTGAATATTGTCTTTTTTCAGAATAAGGGAAAATACAACATGTGCATGTAAAAGTGCACGGATTATCTCCTTGATATGACAATATAGTAAACAGAAAATGTAATAAATGAAATAAAAAAGTCACATGTTGATTGCTAGCGACAAGACATTGTGAGTGAACATCATGGTTACATAGTGTAACGTGAGTTCTATGAGTGCAAGCTTGAGCCGTAACATCAACTGGTTGACTACCTTATCTGACAGTAATACACATTCCACCACTTTTTCACAGTCAATAAGATAATCAGTTGCTACAAGGCTTTGAATAGAAATCTTGGGAATCTTGTGGTATGTTCTCCATTTACTGTCTACTCATCTGTGGTGAGCAAAGACAACTCCAAGTCATGGATTCTGAGCCAGATTCCATCATTGTGCATCAACAAAAGTAATATCTACGACTTGATAATCAGTTATGTGTCAAAACTGCTGTGTTCCACTCAAAGTCAGGATATGAGATATTGCTGATCAGGGCCTGAAGTTAACTTGTTTTGGCCACAGGCCGCTATGGCAGCTGGGTTTTAAAATCCATTAGCCACACAGGCTTTCTACCAGCCAATATAGTTTTTGCTTCATAAAAGGTGAAACACAGGAAATGCACGAGCATCGTTCCTGAACTTGTTAAGAACACACATTTGAGATCAAATCCAAGGAAATGGGGACTTGGTTAAAATGGGTAAGAACGGTGCCAAAACAAATCCCATAGGGTAGCCAATGAGGCAGGTAGATTGAAAGTTCCACCCGCCAATGACAAAATGTACCTGCATTTTGGTGTGGGTGCTAATTTCAGGCCCTGTTGCCGATTACTGAAACACAACTTTTTGTAGTCATAAAAAATGTAATGGAGGAGAAAACACTGGGCATGTATCGCAGCGTTCACTGGAAGTTCAGCTGGAATTACCTGACCAAACTCAATCAATCAGGAAACTAATCCGCCTTAAATCCAGTCCACTGAACAGTGACTGACTCCCTGTGAACTTAGAGAAGCTTGACACACACCCAGAGGAGTTTCTTTCTCCAATGTATAATAAGATAATCCATTTTTTTTGTATTTCATTTTTCAGTATTTTGACGTCCCTGTGTGTCTGGAGCTCAGCAAAATGCTACAGACTAGAGCTCCAGCTCACAGCGGAGGAATCACAGAGAACATGCTAAAGGCTGGATAACTGTAAAAAAAAATTGTAGTATTGTTTAAACCGTAAATAATAAATTACTATATACACACGTACATTTGGCAAGGTTCAATACACTGTAAGCCATGTTTACATCATAGAATTAAAAAAGAAAAATCTGTGTTCACATTCAAATCGCAACCTTCATAGCACAGAGCTGCAGGATCCACCAGGACATGCTACAATAGACAGTCTATCCTGTAGCGCTTGTGTGTGTGTGTGTGTGTGTGTGTGTGTGTGTGCGTGTGTGCGCGTGCATGTGTGTGCATGTGTGTGTGGTGTTTGTTACACAGCATTCTCTTCAGTGGGAGGCTCAGCATTGGGTGGCTCCAGGAGAGTCTGTTGGACTGCAGAGGCAGAATAAAACACAGACGGGTGGGGGGGTTGGAGTTTATACACACATCATCTCGATCAGCTGTTACGAATGACAAGTGAGTGTTTTGACAGCGTGTTATTTAAATGTATGTTAATAGTTTCTCATTATTAAAAAAGGGAAGAAAAAAGGTCTTGGGGGGGAGGGGGGTGTCTCTGTCTGTGTTTGACTGACTGCAGCTGGCAGGCTGCCAGAGTGTCAGTGTTACACCCAGGTGTTTACTCCAAATGAGGAAATAGAACATTGAAAGTTTGCATTCTACGGATGAAATTGAATAAATTCAAAATATTTGCGGTCATGACTAAAGCTTATATCATGCAAGAGAGACAATAAAAACAGAGTAAAAAATGTCATATTGACATTAAGGGGGGGTTGATTGATTCATGGCATCATTTCATGCACTGAGTAACATGCAAGAAAACACTCCACCTTAAAAGTCGGCGGTATCTGCCAGCGGTAGCCTTTGGGCGGCACAGTGATTTCAATGATTTTTTTTTCTTGTCCAAAGCTGTTAACTAGTAAAGATGACAAGGCAGCAAAACAACCTTTTGTTTTATAGTTATAGTTGACTAATGTGTGTGTGAACTTTCCACTGCAGGAACAGTGGTTAAATAACCTTCAAAACGAGCCACAGCTTAACCGCACACATGTGGTGCCCAGTGTTTTTTGTTGGAGAGGGTAAGTCCCTTTGGGGTAGACTTTAAGCTTGTTCACTTTGTAAACCTATTACATGCACAAACAAGATATGTAACATAAGAAAGGAAAGGGGAAAAGCAAAAAAATCATAATTTGAGCACTTTTTTAGCGAGTGCTAGGGGGCGCCATTGTGAAACCAAAATATGGATTTTACCTGTTAAAAAAAAAAAAAAGGTTTATCTAATGAGAGTGGAGTGCAGTGGGGATGTGTTTACCTTGTGGTTCTGTAGCCACCACGGCCTCAGGGTTCTCAGCCTTCACCATGTCAGTATTCAGGCTCTCTGTCACAGCACAACACATTTAGTTAGCATCGACAAATACAAGTATTGTGCTGCTTTGACCACTGCTACTCCCACTACTGCTTCTAGTGTTACTAAATGTAACTTTATCTATTGCTGATATGATTTTACTATTAGTACTAATAATTGGGCATTTTCTACTGTGTTGTGCTGCACCAGCTATTCATAAATGAATACAGTCTAAACAAAGTCCTTCCTAAGTTACTAGCTAATTTCAAATATAGTGGTTTACCAAATCAGGTTGCATCATTAAAACTTATTAAAGACTTTAGATCATTAGCATCTAAAGTGCTGTCCAACCTTTTTTGTCTTAGTAAATTACACATATTAACCCACAAATATGACATGTGGAGTTACCCAAGGCTCCATTCTGGGGCTTCTTCTGTTTAACATATGCATGCTTCCACTGGCGCAGATTATGGAAAACAACAAGATAAGTTACCATAGTTACAAAGATTACACAGAACTTTACACAACCATATCACCAGGGGACTGGTTTTTAGGAGACGGAGCATTGAGTTGCCCGCTCCTTACTGTATTTGCCTAAGGATGAATCCATGCTACTTTATGCAAATCAGGGGCGGCTTGACTCCCCTCATCTCTCAAAAACTTCCATAGATCTTTTTAAACTGACTGTTGATCTAAAGTGAAGACAGATTTAGCAGTTGCGGCTTTTTTCTCACATTAAGTGTTTACAGGAACACATTTCATTGACCTATTTATGTAAAATAAGCAACTGTTTTTAAACGAGCCGCCATGTTTCTTTGATTTGAAATCGGGGAGCAGACTACCCACGAGTAAAGCGTTCGTCCAATCAGGTGTAGCCACAGCGGTTGTACGAGGGTGTAGCCTGTTTTCTTAGTATGTCAGAAATTGATATCTGCTGGTTGTAAACCAATCAAGCGTCCAATGCAGGGAAGCAGGGTGATCCCTTACGTCAAAAAAAGCCACAGTGGACATGTACTTTTAAACCGTCATAAAGGCATTCAAACGGTACAGTTTTAGTATCGTCGTTTCTAGCCGTAACAGCAGCAGTAGAGACGAGGTTAATGTCCTGAGGGACTGACTCCTCTAATGACTGCAGTGCAAAAGCCTTACGTTGTATGCTGAAGCACAGTTTCTTCTTCTGGTAGGAGATGTAGCTGGTGATTGCACCCACCAGCGCCATAGCAACCGCACTTGCAATCCCTGCAATGGTGCCCACTTCTGCTGTGGTCTCTGCAAGCAAACACACACACACAGATATACAGTAAAGTCTGGCAGCGGTACCGACGATTTATAAACACACACTGGAGATAAAGAAGACCCACCGTTGTTGTCGTCATACTGGTTAATTTGATCATCCCTGCTTGGACGGCCACCTGTGGAAACACAGAATAACAGCACGGTTAAATCCTTTCTGAGACTGAGTTTTAAGTGGATTTCCTAGAAAGGTGCACACATTACCTTTGCCTTTGTCAGGATTGTAGGTGTTGTCTTTGCCGACATCAAACAGATCGTCGTCAGTAAATCCACCTGAAATAGGAGTCGGAGATAATCACCACGCATTAATATAGCAATCGCTAAATGATAAACTTGAAGAAAGCTGCTTAAAGCCAAAGGAAACTCTAAATTATGGATCTGCATAGAGCTGTATTTGTTAATTATGGGGTTGTTAAAGTACTTTGGTGTGTGTGTGATGCCGAAGCTTCAGCACAAACGATCTCTCCATTTGGTTCCTCTCACTCTGTTGTGTTTTCAATAGGGCTGGGTTAGAATAATTGTTTGAGTCATCTGATCTTGATTAAGGATATCCTTACATGTCCCAGTCCAAGCTATTTCAGTGAGTCAGCAAGCACAATCCCAGTGCCTCTCCTAAGTGGAATGCTGCCATCATTAATCATTTTGACTACACCTGTGCTTTTCCTACTATGACATGTCAACATGTCTGCCATGAAAATTTCTATTACCCATCATTAACTTTTTGGGGGTCGATTCTTAACGTAAACATTACCTGGTGGAACATAAAAACATTTAGGGTGGATTTTTGCCTGTACAATTTACAGCATTTTATATCCAAGCAAAATTGATATTGTAACTGAAATTTTCCTAACCCATCAAAATCTAAATGTAATCAAATCAGGACCTTGTGAATCAAAGTCTGGCGGATTTGGAAAATTACTGGCCCTAGTTTTCAGTGCAGGTTGTAGACACGCTGGACTTCCATGATCTGTGATTCCAAATGGCATTTGATGTTTTGTGTAACTTGAAATGCTTTGCTCATGTACTGTATAAATAAACAAGTTTCTTGCATTTTTAGGTTGAAAGCAATTTGCGTATGATGCAGAATTTTTACTTATATAGACTGATACCGGATTTTTGAGGCCGATAGTGATAGATGTTTCAGAGTGTAAAATATCTGATAACAAATAGATTTTTTTCTTTTCTAAACCAGATGCACACTAAGCTAAAGCGGGAAAAAACGGAATTCAGCCAACATGCACTAGTGCAGATCTAGCTGCAAAAAGTTATTTATGATGTGTCGAACGATTTTACAATCTTGCACTCATACTAGCTATACATGATTATATATTGTAATGTTGATCCCCAGCAGTCTTGTACATCAGGGAACATTTCATTATTCAAAATAATGATGCATTTAATCCATTGAATCAAGATCACTTCACATAGCTACGCACAACAGGTTATTTAATTACAAAAATAAAAAAACATATTTCATTCTTAAGCAATTAAACTGAAAGAATGCAGAAAGATAGGAAAGGACAGCGTTACTGTATCAGCATAGAAGGAGGGGGTGATGAGCAACAGATGAAAACAATAAGCTGCCTCTCTCAGACGAGTGTTATTTAGTTCTTTTGTAGAACTCGACAACAGAGCACTTATTCAAGCAGACTGTGTGGACAGCTGTCCTAATGGATGAGCCACACTTGATTTTAATGAGCTGTACACGCTGCGGCTTTGGACGTTTTACTGGAAAGTCCAACTGACTGAGGAGAGTCGTACATTAACTGCTTATTCTTCTTTCAGAGGTTTTCAAATACTGCAAATTCAGATGTTGGGAGAATTTCCGCTTTACTTCTGGACACTACCAATTACTTTGCCCGATTTGAGGATGTGTGTGGGAGAGTTGGAGAACTTGAAAGAAGACACATGTATGAGGTCACAGTGTAGAGAGCTCAACAGAGGGGTTCCGGAAGAGAAAATCCCATTCATTTTTTCGACATGGATTTTGATTATTAGCCATAATGTCTAAGCCAGTGGTTCTCAAAATGTTGTCAATAATGTACCATAATGTACAATAATGAATTGTTTCTTTAAGCCAAGTACCCCAAAACCAGCGCTAATCATTTTTGGTAGAAAATAAAGTCTATATAAAGAGGAACAGCGATGTCAGAGATGGAGGGCCGTGGATCGCCGGAGCTCGGATGGAGTCAAAACGGAGCCTTTGAACCGTTACATTTTTTGCCATTTTTGAAATTATCTTGTGCCG
The DNA here is from genome assembly GCF_013103735.1 of Etheostoma cragini. NCBI lineage: Eukaryota > Metazoa > Chordata > Actinopteri > Perciformes > Percidae > Etheostoma > Etheostoma cragini. The sequence continues at coordinate 8,741,729 of NC_048425.1, forward strand.
CATCAAATGTTTTATGTTCGCAATTCAGCTCATAGCTGCTTGGCTTGGTCCCAAGCTTAAAACTCTTTATATATATTAGCGTTTTTTGAAACGTCAATGGAGATATAGAATGGGGAAAAACACTTCCGGAACCAGAGCCATTCATAAAGTGGGCGGTCACTGTTGAGCTCTAGATGAGTGGATAGGCTGCAGTATATTTACGAGGGCAATGCTTCTTTATAATCTTTCACCAAACAAATCAAATGTAAAATGCCCAGCCTTAAATATACTGTACGTCACTGATAATGACTTTCCATCTATTAAAGCCGCTATGTGTAGAACTTGTTTGGGATTGGGGGGGGGGGGGGGTTTCAGCTGTCCACTAGATTCAGACATGTCTGAGATGTTGACATTCTACACATAGTGGCTTTAATTTCACATGAAATCTTTTACAATGATGATCTTTGGAGTGATAGCAAACTCATGTGTAACAGATGCTTATCCTGCGGGAGACACTCCCACCCACCTCCCTGCCCCTTGTTCTTATCCTTGCCACCAATGTCATTGTTGGGGTCCAAGGCGTCAGCCAGGTCGAACTCATCAGCAGCTGTAGAGTCAGAAGTTCCGTGGTCAAAGTGTTTGCAAAATAACAGGAAAAAGCAGGAGTTTAAAAAAAAAAACACAACATAAACTGAGAGGGTAATAACTTAAATTCAAAAGACAATTCAAGTAATGCATGCTATCACATGTGAGCAAACTAACACATGATATAAAGGGTTTGTTACCTCCCTAATAATCCAACGATCATTTATAGCACTCCCACCAGCAACAGGCTGCTGGTACTTAAAGAGTAACTTTCGGAGCCTGGTTTCCCATGAATTGGTGTGTAAGTGATTAAAGTGCACAAAAAATCTTTGAAATTAGTCCAATATTTAGTGAGAACGCTGTAATCGGAAGCTGCAATCCCGCACATTGGGCAAATGTGCATCGTCAATTTCCATCCACCAAAAGTGCTGACTTTTTTGCTACTAACAGGCTCACGAGGAACGCTGGCTATAAACAAAGAGGAAGCTGCAGTCTCTCACCTGGCTTGGGTTTGGGCTTGACGGGGGCCTTGGTACCTGAAGGGGCTTTTGGCCCAACCTTGGGTGGTGCTTTGGTGGTAGTGGAGGTGGTGGTGGCACCGACATCTAGGGAATCCTCCAGATTAAAGTCTACACACAACATTGAATTATTAGTCTTGCGTTGCCAGATCTATCGCCACAGCGCTGTGGAGTATTCTCTGGCAACACCACAGATGCATTGTGGAGTAGGAGGCAAAAAAACGCTCTGGGTTGGTTTGCAATTCTTTAAAGCAATTACAATGAAAAGCTCCGGACACAGCAACAGTGGCTCTGCTACAAAGTCTCAGGAAGGAACCTGTTTTGGTGGAACATTTGCACCCAGGTAAAAGAAAACGCCACATACAATATTGAATTAAGTTAACCGTCGACCCAATACAGTAACGTGAGCAATTTAAATTAGCTCGATACATGGTTTAACCTCATTAGCTCTTACCAGTGTGTACTTCGTCCACAGCAAACCTACAGATCGGTCCCAAAACATTCCAGTTAGAGAGGAAACGCTGTAAACATATTCCTTGTAAATCTTTACAATCATTCCCCAAAAGAGCCGAGCAGGCCTGTCCAATTTTCTTGAAAACTTGCGTGTAGCTTTCTAGCTCAAAGCTTGCCGTTGTTTCCCAAAGAGAATGAACTGTGAGAACGGCGACACACAGAGTGCGGAAAGTGAGCCACATCCGGAGAGAACTAAACGTTCATCCAGACTATCGACATACAGATCCACTGACTTCAGTTGTGATCAGTACGCCGTCAAATGTTTCACGCACATTCATAAGGCGCGTCTAAAACCTGCCATAGTTGGAGTTGAAAACACAAAATTTAAGACTGTGTTGCAGAAGAAAATAGTTTTTAAAAAGTCAATGTATGAATGTTAAATGCTATTTCCTATTTTCTCCCAGATGAGCTGCAATGGAAGGACTTAAAACTCAAACAAACTGTCACAGGGTTTTTTTTTGCAGTCCTGCTCCCCTGTTCCTCAAATCATCTGAAAACATTTTGTTCACTGGTTTCCAAGATGGTGTTGTTTTACATCTTAAGATATAATTATTTTAGAATGACATGATCAGTGTATCGGTAGCTACAGTGGTTCTTACCTCCTCCCGTTCCTCCAGCTGGTGCGGCTGGCTTTGCGGGCTTTGGTGGGGGGGTCACTGTTGTGAAAGTGAAAGATGAATTATGAACTATGTCTTACTAATCATTAGGACTGTCACTCGTTAGAAAATATTTAATCGTGATTAATCAAATTATTGTCCATAGCTAACTCTAATTCTAATTCTGAAAGTGGATTGTGGATTTTTTCTGAATTCGTGGCCAATGAGAAATGTATACTGAAATTTAGGTTTTTAACATGTAAAACCCCAAATTGATCATATTTTAATTTCAAAGATGTGAATTCAGTACAAATTAATTCAGATCAGACATAGTCTTCACAGTAAAATATTTCAATATTAAGTAGTCAGTTGCTGTTAAAGTTCAACGAGGTATGTCTCTTATCAGCAACAGAGCTGTTAGTTTGTGAACAGTGTTTTCTGTTGGAGATGGTATGTCCCTTTGGGGGGGGGGGGGGGGGGGGGACTTTGGGCTTTTTCACTTTGTAAACCTATTACATGCACAAAAAAAGATATAAAACACAATAAAGTAAAGGGAAAAAGCCACCAAAAAACATAATATGAGCAATATTTACACGGGTGAATGGAGTTTTATTGTACTTACATGGTTTACTGTCGTCGTCATCCTCCAGAGCATCGGACAGTTCAAAGTCCTGAGACAGGACTACAGTCCAGAGAAGACAGACGGACAGACAGAGGAAGCAGATATGTTACACTGAATCTGACACATGAAACCCAAAAGGACATTCCTAATCACATACTTTAGGTAGGGCTGGGCAATATATTGATAATATATTGACATTCTAAGCCGGCCTTCTATGATTGATTTGCTCCAAGCAGGCGGGACTGGAGTGGGTTTTTTTTTTTTTTCAGCCACTGTTAACATTTTTGCGAGCTACATGCTAATGGCAGAAAATCTCATCTTGGCTGCCAGTGTCATTCTTCCCAATTCCGGGTCATATTACTCCTGAAACATTTTTTGTTTATGTACTATTTGGTTTGAAAGCCTTTTATTTGCAATTTTGCCTGTAGAACTTGCTGCTATATTATATTAAGTACCCAATGCTAACTATAGTAGCTACATGGTAACATCAGTAAACAATATCATCTGGGCTGCCAATGATTCCACTACAACCTAACATTAGCATACTGCTAACTATTAAGTAGCTACATGCTAACGAGACATAGCTGTAATCTCGGCCGATACTGGTCATTTCTCCTTAAATTCTGAATACAGTTGGGACATGTTCAGTTGTGTACTATTTGGTTTAGAAACCTTTACTGGTGATTTTTTTTTCACATTACAAAGTTCTTCTATATACACCATTGCAGAAGTTCCAGCTCTGGAGATTCCAGAAAGCGTGCTGGCCAATTAGAGCAGACTGGATTTTGTAGGGAGGAGGGACTAAAGAGACAGGTGCACCTACAGAGTGTCTCATACAGAGGGTGAATACTAATACAGCAGTCATGGGCATGTAAACATGTTCTAGTACAAACAAAAAATGCAGAAGTATAATCCTGAAAATGCTATATAATAATTGCCCTTTAAACTAGCAAAGACACTTGTGTTGGGCTTTGTGCTGCCCACTTAGTCATTATCTCCACATCATTGGTAATGATTTATCAAAACTCTCATTGTGTTAACATTTTGTGAAAGCACTAATAGTCAACACTACAACATCGCTGCAGTATCGCCATCAATGTATTTGGGTAAAAAATATTCTGATATCTGATTATTTATTTTTTTCATATCGCCCGGCTCAAACTTTAGTAATGTGGAAATTGCTCTCTTTGATTTTTGGGGGGATTTTTTTTATTTGTAGAGGTGCCACCATTTCACTGATCAGTTTTCCCAGCCCCGCGGGTGTTACTGAGTCACACAAAGACCAAACCCCGGCGCCAAACTGGGCCCATGCGGCACTAATCCATTCTTGTTGTCTGAATTTCAGAACAGAGATCATTTACCAGACACCAGACGGAAACAAAAGCAGAGACAAACAAACACGTGGTGTGTGTGTTTGTGTGTGTGTGTGTGTGTCACAATATCCACATTTTAACATGTAGCTGCAGTAAAGGACTTTAATGTATACAGTACCATATCCTTGTGAAGCCCCACATATACTATTGATACACATTAGACCAAAATGTAAAGATAACTGTAAGCAGTGTTAATAAAGAAAGACAAGATTACCGGGCAAATATACAAGAATGCAAAGTGTATACACTCTAGCTAATTGTGATGTATGCTGTAGTGTTCCGTTCACTCTACTCTATCCTTCTCTATGTGTTTTTGGAATCTGGTCTTTTTTCTTGTTCTGCTGTCACACCTCACTGCCCTCTGGGAATCAATTCAGATTTCACGGTGTCATTTTCTAAAATTTTATAGACCAAATAACTAAGCGATGAATCGACTAAGAAAATAAATTGTTGGTTGCAGCCCTATCCGATGTTCAGCGACATCAAATCTTTACCTAACCCTGACTAATATTAACATTAACATAATATATTAAGCTATTTTATTTTTAAATGATGTTTAAACTACCTGGCATACGCTTTTTCAATATTATGCCTAAAACCCAACCCACCGGCTTGGGGAGCCAAAATGAATTCAAATACTTTACATCTCATTTGAATAATCAGCTTTATAACATTGCATTTACTAGCCAAAAACAGATTGGGGGGGGATTTTTATTTTTTTAGTTTCTGACTGCAGCTTTTCTGTCAGTCTATTAAATAATGGGTTATGAATGAAAATCATGCAGCTCTTTGGAAGAAACAATCCGAATAAAATGCAATCAAATGTCAACGAGCTCCCTCTGCCTGCACCTGGTGGTCTGTGTGCTGCTAATCATATGAGGTGGAGATAATTGGGGCGTGAGGACACGTGCTATTATACAGAATTAAATCATTTTGCACTTAAATTATTCACCTTTGAGTGACTAACTTTCCATACTAATCAGCACTGAGAGAGTGACCTCATTGTCAGCATGGCATGTGCAGCTGCAATCCAGACAGACAGGCAGGATGCTCTGGGTGGTGCCACATCACTTTGATCTATATTAAACCTAACATTATATTTTAGTGATATAGCCTATATTATTATTATATTAATAGTTAAAACAACAAGACGCTGTTGCAAACTCCATACAGCCATGTAATATTGTGTAATTACTGAATCTATTACAGCTGGGTAAGATCAGCATCAGAAGCCTAAAAACTGAAGCAAATGAAGCCACAACAACGGAAATACTGTTAACGTCTATTAGGCGTGTGTGTGTGTAATAAAAGATTATTTTTTTGCGAGTGGACATGTAGGCTAATGAGTGGCTTTCTGCTCCCTGTCTCGTTAACGTCTGTTCCCAGGCCGGTAGACCGTTACTCGGCCTTGAATCAGAGTGCGGCAGCGGCACAAAAGGCGAACATGTGGGTTTGGTGGGGTGTGCGGGACAAAGCCTTACCTTCCAGCGGCAGCAGCAGCGCCAGCAGCAGGCAGAGCGACCACAGGGAGCGGTTAGCCATGACTCCGGTCTCCACACTCACAAACACAAACAAAGTCGTTACTAAGTGGTAATACAGCGGTCAAATACCGGGCCAGACACCGTTCCGTTTTCTGCAGCCTGCGTTTCAGTACCGTCTCACAGAAAGCCGCATACAAGGCGTTCACTATTGCCCCCAGTGACACTCCCACATTGTGCCACTTCCTGCCACACCTTTCAAAATAAAATCCTCTACTCAACAAGAAAGCGAATAGGCGATGCAACGGATTTAGTTCTTCCACCAACAAAATGTGAATTTCAGCAATGTAAAATAGCCCTTTACTATTTGAATTGTACATGATAAACATGCACTTTCAGTCACGTTCTGCATTTAAATAATCCTATCTCCTCCTTTTATTTTTAACACATGAAAACACCCTGCTTTGAATTTAAATGAGTGACGATTAGTTCCAGTTGGTGTGCCTCACATTAGCACTCGGGTCACAGAGGAAACCCAGTTTTTCTAAAAGAGAAGGTTGTTTAAAAAACACGTACTGTTGTTCTTAAAGTAGTGCTTTTTTCCAAAATCCTTAAATAGTCTTCCAACCATTTTGGTGAAAAAATGAATGACTATAGAATTTATTTTAGAGAAAATGATGGTTACCTCTGGGACCTTATTGTTTTTTTCCACACCTAAAAGTTCAATTACCTCTTTTTTCTTTTCTTTTTAAGATTATTTAAACAAAAGCATCTACTCCTCTCTCTGGAATCTATTGATATGCAAATACATCATAATGGGTTTAGGGGAGTAACGATGACATCATTGATACGCGAGTATGCAGCTTAAAAAAAGTGAGGATTCGTTTGGACAATCAGCCAAAACAGTGAAGAACATGTGTTTGCACCCAAAAGCGTTTCTGTATTTATGGCCCCTAAGGATTCTACATACTATTGGTGCATGTTGAATAGGCTAGTCGACCCGGATTGGCTTCCAAAATAGTTGGGATGTCACAAAATCTGTTTGGTACGTCCAGGTGTTATGTTGCATTCCAGGCAACCCGTAACCCGTGTTTTCACAACCTTCGACCTATGAAAGTGGTTAACACTTTACTACTAAATATGATCAATATGTTTTCATTAACAGGTTATGTAATGCAAACTGAACTTCTCTCAACTCTGTCCTTCCATCTGTGTGCATCCTTGTCCCAGAAATGCTTGTTACTAACTTAGCTCTGGGGAGCTTATTCCACGGAGTCCTTATGTCTTTTTTTTGCCCATCATGTTTCTTTGGATTAAGGCAAGAGTATATGGCTGCAGCCTGGAGCATCCCGTCTCGTCCGTCCCGTCTCATGCGGTGCCGTCTCATGCGGAGGTGTGTCCAACGGTAAATCCAGAGGGTCAAAAATGCGAAATCGGGAATAATTTTCCAGATGGATGGTTGCGTTGACAAGATAAATGCAGACTATCGTCTGGAATAAAATAAACCTGCGTCAACTATCATGCTAATGAATAAAATACTTTTAATATTTGGTTTTAACGTTTAGTTAAAAAAAAAAACACCATGAGAGAGAGACGCAAAGGGTCACAGGCAGTCTCGAAGTAGGGACGGCTGCATCGAAGAGCAAACTTCTGAATATGGGCACCCGCTCTACCAACTGAGCTTTTTGTGGGTGCCCGGAAAGAACGGAAAACACCAAATATCAAAATTATTTTATTAATTTGTGTTTTTGCCGTTACTATTAAATTAAAAAATAAATAAATATTGAAAGTATTTTATTCATATGCATGATTGCCGTTACTGTTTAAGTAACGGCAATCACGCAAATGTTTTTTTTAAACTAAACATGTACATAAGATAAACGCAGACTATCATACTGATGAATAAAAACACTTAAAATACGTGTTCGTCTATAAAATAAATGCAGATTATAGACAAACTAAAAAAAATCCTTCTGCCATCCCCGAGTTTCTACTTTTCAGAATAAAAGCTTGCATCTGGAATGAAATACTATATCTCTCTTACTTTTCAAAGTAAAAGCTCACGTCAACTTTTAATGAATAATATATTTGGTGTGTTTTTAAATATTTAAAAATATGTGTCCGTCTCTCAAATAAATGCAGATGATATGCAAACTAAAAAAATCCTTCTATAGCTGCAACTTTGATTTAAGTTGCAGCTATAGACCGTAGCTTCCAAGACTGTGGCAGCAGAGATACGCAGTCGAATGCAGGACGGGTCCCAGAGACCCGAAGGCCGATGCCGCGTGGGTAGAAAACTACATCCGCATTCTGCCCCGGGTCCCAGAGAGCCAACAGCCGAGGCAGCGACTGTAGAGCTACAGTCAATTGCTCTCGCCATGCTGATAAGCAGTTATTTGCAGCAATGTCCCAGTGAAGTGTGAAAACAATATAGAATATACAATTAAAAAGTCTTGGAAAGCGTGTAACATGTTTAATTTTGTAGTCTTGTTGTTGTGAGTGCAGATCGTGGATTGTAACCCCTCCTCTGTAGATCCTGCCGTTAGATGGCAGAAACGGCTGCGTCGCTGATGCAGGTTTCATCAGATGCAGCTACGTTAATATGGAACAACACAAGCATAACATTCAGAAATGAGCAAACTATATGTGGCCTATGGCAAAATGGTTACTTTAACAGTTTTTTAACGTTTTTCAATTGATTGCAACAAATGTGGTCACGAATTTACCCGTGACTCCATCTGCAAAATTATTCGCGATATCGTAATTTTGACCCTCTGGTTTTACCGTTGGACACAGCTCCGTATGAGACGGGACCGCATGAGACGGGACGGACGAAATGGGACGCTCCAGGCTGCAGCCATACCCGTCTCGATTAAGGTGGCACCTAAATCGTTGCAGCTGTCCCGGTGGTCTTGCTCTTCGCCCTGTTTTGACCTGTTACAATTGGCTACCATCTGCCCTGCTACGTCCTGCTACTCTCTGCTATGCTCTGTTACACCCTGTACCGCCCTGCTACGCTGTGAACTACTACAACTACTCTTCCTAGTCATAGTTCCATTATATTTTTTGTGACTGTTATTGACACTGTTCATCACACCCCCAACCGGCACCGTCAGACACCACCTACCAAGAACCTGGGTGTGTCTGAGGTTTCCCCCTAAAAGGAAGTTTTTGTCATCACTGAGGTTTCTTCCTTAAAGAAGTTTTACCTCGCCACTGTCCCACTAGTTGCTTGCTCTTGGGGGAATTACTAATTGTTGGATAAAATAAAAAAAATTAATTTGAATTGAATTGAATCATACTTCTACATTTCAGAGGGAAATTGCAGCCTACAATACTTTTTTACTCTACTGCACATTTTTTTTCTTACATTTCATAACTAGTTAAATTATCAATAAAACAAAAATTCATATATTAGAGATTTTTTTTTTAATGAACAGAGATTTGTGTGTCATAACTTTGTTTTTCTTCTTCCCATTTCCATTATTCATATCACGTCCCCTCAGATTATTGTTGTGACCCTTTGGAGGGGCCCAACCCCTATGTTGGAAACCATCACGTCTCAGTCTATAGTTCCAACTTGAACAGCTGATTACTTATGCTCATAGCACTTTTCACTTGTATTTTGAATACTTAAGATGTAATTGTAAGGAGTAGTTTTACGTTGTGATATTGGTACTTTTACCTGGACCTGAGTAGGCTACTTCCACCACTTAGTGCAAGTATAGTCTACTTCAAAAATGTATCGAGGAACAGCGTACTTAAGTAAATGTAGGCTACTTTAGCCACTACTGTTAGCTAATGCTAGCAGTAGAGTGTATGCATTTGGATTGCAGGGGTATTAAAGTGCCTTGAGGGATTGTCGTGCCCATCATATTATATGTAGGCGTGGTTTTGTCCCTAAACTGCGGAAACAGGCTGACTTCTACCAAAAAGCTGGCAGCAGCAACAACAGCAGCAGCAGCAGCAGCACACAGCTTGGACCAGCACTGACAACACAGCAGCGTACATTAGACATACTAGTGTCCACACAGCATTGAGGAGATGGGGGACAAAACGGGGACCAGGTAAGAGAATCATCCAGTTGGCTAATGTGTGCTGTCACGGGATGGAAATAGAAGACGTAGGCTATACGTTCCGTTAACTCGTGAGGAGAAAAAGGGAACTATCCAAGCTCCCTTTAAAAAAAACGGACAAATGAAACCTCTGCTGTTTAGCGCCGAAATAGCCACACGGTATACGTGCGAAAGACAATACGACATTCGACCAGATTTTTTTCTTTTAAATACAACAATATTACAACGACCCCGAAATAAAAGTAATGCCGAATTGAAGAGTGGATGCTCACTAAAGTTAACATTTTTGTACTGTCATGTATGCAGCTGTTGCGTTTGGCAACAAACAAGGCCGCGTCAAATTGCTTCAAATGTATACATTTTGGAAAGGAATCTGGCGTAACTTCCTCATATGCGAAAACTAGGCGTATTGGGGGTGTTGAGCACTAGCAGTAGGGCATGTAGCCGCAGTTGTTGCCTCTCAATAAGCTAATAATCGTTTTTTGCTTTTACTTGGATGATTATTCAAGTCACATAGGCCTATATCCAATAGAAAGAAGTCAAACTTTGTATAACCCGACAGGTGACAGTCAGCACTTTTGTTTACCGTGAAGGCTATTGTTCTTTTCAAGGTGCAATTTAACTGAACATCCCGTATAACGTTACATTGCAACTCTCAGAATTGGTTGATAAAGTAGCATCTTTTCTACAGTGTTGCATTTATCGTAGGCTACAACAGTAAAGTCAGCGGTCTGTAGCTAGACTATTCGTAAGGCAAACGGACATATTTCTGTCTTGTCCGCATTTTCTAATGCAAAGGACTCAAGATAAAAATGATGATAACACGAGAGATAAGGGTGGAGATAAAGGAAAGTTTGACAGATTTGGTGACGGGGTCTTCCTATAGGCTATAGCAGCCCACCACTAGGAGTCGTCATAGACACACATAGGCTACTCAAATCACAAGGGGCTTTAAAGCAGAGGTGGCAATCTCAGTTTTACTAAGGGCCCCACTGGATAATGAGAGGCACATCGAGGGCCAAACATGTTTAGTTTATTGACATGCATTTTATTTAATAAAAAAAAATAATAATAAAAAATACATAGAGGAATTTCTGCCACCCACCCAAGAAGTTACCAAAATGATAACAATTGAAAATAGAAATTCAAATCCTCTCTAAATGTGTTCAAGAGAAATTAACCAGACAACCCTAAAGCAAGCAGAACATGAACTTGAATATGAGCGCTTGAGTCAGGCTGTATAAGACTCTCCTGGTAATTTATCTAAATATTAATATTAGGCTTTTATTAATTGGGGTTTTATTTACAGAAACAACAGGTGAATGCATAAATTACTGTAAAATAAGGTGCTTTTGCACAATGCTATTATGATGGCGGATTTGCCCTGTAATATTTTCGTGTGTGTGTGTGTGTGTGTGTGTGTGTGTGTGTGTGTGTGTGTGTGTGTGAGATGCCTAGTGTGCGCGCTGTGCACAGGCCTATTCTCATTTTACTAATGGGCTGTTAAAATAATGAAATGCTGCATTACTGACTTTAGACCAGGTTTTTGTTGGTCAATGGCGCGATCACTTCCCGCTGCCTCAAGATAGCAATACGTCCAGAATTCACCTGAACACACCTCCCTGTAAGACCAGCACGCCCATGGGCGCATAGATGGGCACTGGTGCATTTGCTATTGAAACAACGTGGACGCTGGACGGTCTTAAAATAGCAGAGACACTTGCGTCTGGCTTTACGCAGGTTGCAAGATAGGGCCCTGGGTGGTGTTGTTTTTAACATTAAAGCATATTAACATTTTCCAATAGAATCACAAAATACAAGTATAAAAATTAAAGTGCTGTATAATGGTGCCTCTTAAAATAAATGTCACACCAAACATTCAACTAAATACTTCACATTCAATTAACTGCAGCCTTCATGATTAGCCAATCATAATCATATAAATTTTGATTTTGAAAATGATTAATCGTTCAGCCCTAGTCCTGGTCCTCATCCTGATCCCAGTCCTTTAATATCTCTGATACTGAGTCTAACCCAATGCTCATTTACTTAAGTGTTGATTAAATATGTATCAGAAATATTGAAATAACCACTGTAGCATACACAAATTTGGCACACCTTATATTTCACGAGCTACTAGGCCTACATTAAAGAACAATAAGAAATTGAATAAAAAGTTTGTTGTTTTATTTTAAAGATTAATTTTTGGGCTTTTCCCTTTATTACAGTTGATAGACATGGAAGGGGAAAGAGCGATGGGGGATGACACGTAGCAAAGGGCTACAAGTCAGATTTGGGCCGCTGCAGCCAACACGGGACGAACGCTCTCGCTGGGTGAGCTGGAGGCCGCCCCAGTTTAGTTAGTTTTTGTTATCTTTGACACAGAGCGTTGATAATAGCTTTTTTGTGTTGAGATCTGTGCTGAATGATCACTCATTGTGTTTAAAATAGAGAAGGGTTAGATTTGCAAAATTGCAACATTTTGAAGGCCTGGCTGTTGGATCATTTCCAAATCTTTCAAATCTCTTAACATTTGGTTATTTGGTTTTCGTTGTAATTCCGCTTGTGGTTAGAACTGCCAGTTTATAGTTTTGTGGAACTAAGAGTGGAAGAGTGTGAACAGCATTTAAATGGCATTGTGGGTTACTTTGGCAGGAATATGTCCTGTCCTTAGTGCTGAGCTCAGTAATTTTTATTATGATGACATCAGGTTTTTGGCCCTTCAGGATAAGAGGGTTGGCAGGAAGGGGTTCACACGTCCCGTGTTAAAGAAGTAATGGAAGTTTTTGTTGATAATCAGGATGTGCATTTTGTTCTTTGCCCCTGTTTTCTTTCCTCAGACTGTTAAAGGCAGCACATTCCTGGACAGGCACATGATAATGTTCTTGAAAGTGCAGCAGTGTGCAAGAACTCAAAGCTGACATGGTCCCAATGGTCTTGACAACCGCTCTGCTTGTAGGCCAGAAACAATCTTCTTCTACAACAGTGTAAACAATCGAGACACAGTCTTCTTTTTCTGCTACTGTGGTCGGACTGAGTGGCAGATTAGTCTCAACACTTCACTAAATAATTTTCCTGGCATGCACACCCCTGGCGCTCAATATTCACTGTTCACATTTCTTGGAATACACTTCACCCTCTTCCTGTTTTGCTTCAGTACAAACACTGCTCTTTTCACTTAGCTTTGCTTTTGACCCACTCTGACTGGAGAAGATTTCTGAACTCCACAACACCAACTGCGTTTTAGCTGAATGGAAAACAACTTGACAGTGTCTCAATTGTCAGCAAACTCTAAATCCCCCAAACTCTGGAAGGCTGAAGGCTGATTTAACTTGACTGGCTCTTACTGGACTAATGCTCATGCAAATACTAAATATAAGATTAAAAGTGTAATCTGTAGCCCCTAATGTTCTTGTTTTTCCTAATCTTTCAAAGTCTAAAAAATTAATATATTTATGTCTCCACAGAACCAAGGTAGTTTCCTTATAAGTGGAACTTGCTTGGCAATAAATCCTTTTCTGATGTAGTTTGGATGTGGGTGACATTGTTTACACACGTGTCTGTGTACTTAAAACATAACCAAATTGGGGACTGACCATTAATCTGAAGGCCCACTATTCCAAAACCCGATTAGTTCTAAAAATGTTCACATAGTCCGACAGCCTGTTATCCTGAAAACCAAAAAAGCCACAGCTCTGAAAGCCTGTTGCTCCAGAATACACACTTTAGAGTTGGAGGTTCGTGACTGCCGGCCTTACTATTTTCCAAACACCATTAACATATTGCTTAATTTAACAGATAATGCATAAATCAAATGACTTTGTATGAATCCTAAAAAACTTTTCAGCTGATAATTAGCTTGAACTCTTCTGTGAACTAAGTTATAATAACAGGCTGTCCAACTATTAGATCTTTGGAACTATTACATTAATTACAAACTATATTGATAATCCAATAATCAGTTTGGGTTTGAAAAAAGATATGATTCCAGCTTCTCATATCTGAATATTTTCTAGTTTCTTCACTCCTCTGTGACAGCAAACAGAATATATTTTTGAGTTGTGGACAAAAAATGACATTTGAGGATGTCATCTTGGGTTAGGGTTAGAAAAACTGCTTGACATTATTTACCATTTTCTGTGAATTTATAGAGCAAACAATAATCAACAAATTAAGCAACAATGACGCTAATGGTTCGTGCTACGTGGCACCTAAAGGTTTACATAAGATGAGTTTGTCAAGACTCAGTCAGTCAACCCCAATTATGCAGACTACACTCAAATGTTTTGCTTTTTGTTTATTTTCCTTTTACATGTTCCAAAGAAAGCATTTATTCTTTTTCAGAATTGTTATTGTTGCACTCTTCTCACTGCAACACACAGTCTATCCAACACTCTTTTGATCATGGCGGTGTACTCATTGTATGCTACACTGTTTACCTTGAAGCTATGCTGTCACCTGCTGCTCATATAGCATGGGGGCAGCTGTGGCTCAGGTGGCAGAGCGGTCGTCCGCCAATCGGAAGGCCGGTGTCTGATCCCTGGCCCTGCAGTCCCATGTTCAAGTGTCCTTGAACCCTGTATTTGCTACGCCATTGGTGTTTAAATGTGATGAGCTGGTGGCACCTTGTAGAGCAGCCTCAGCCACCAGTGTATGAATGTGTGTGAACTGTGAATGGTTCCTTTACTATTTAAAAGCGCTTTGGGTAGTGGTTAAGATTAGAAGAGCGCAGTATAAATACAGTCAATTTACATTTGTATTTGAAAAGACCCCACTGCTATCCAGCTAGCACCTCTAAGCTTTGAGTCTACATTCTCCTGGGCAGTTATTAATATCACGAGGTCAGAGCCTAGACACCAAATATTAATGCTGTACATATTCTACATTAATCCATTTCATGAGAGCTTGCAGACTGATGTTATTTTAGTTTATTTCTGTTCCTCGCATTGTCTGTTTAAAAACTATTTATGTAAAGCATGTTTAATTGCCTTTTATGTTTGTATTTTATTAAATGGATAGTGAATTGAATTACATTTTATCTATAGTATCAAATTATCAGAAGAGTTCTCTTATGACACTTTACACATAGAATAGGTCTAGACCACACTCTATGATTTACAAAGACCCAACAATTCCAGTGATTGCCCCTAAGAGCACTGCTCTTAGAGAAAGAAAATGCAGATCAGGAAATGCATAATATTGGGCTGTAATGTTGCTGGACATTTTCAAACTGCACTGCATTGAATTTGTGTAGTTCAGCCCAAGTTTCTATCAGATTAGCATTAACAAATTAATCCCAACTTTGAGTTACATACACACACTGTTAATAAGATATGCTCTCTCCCTCTTTCAACAGAGTCTTTAAGAAGTCCAGCCCCAACTGCAAGGTGGGATAAATGTTTTGTGTGGAGGCTCTTCTCAATGTTTCTTCCTCTCTGGAACCTCTCCTCTTGTGAATTAGCCTAATCCCTCAGTTTCCTTTCTGTCTATCTCTGTCTTCAACAGGTCACAGTTTATCTAGGAAAGCGAGACTTTGTTGATCACTTAGACCACGTGGATCCAGTCGGTGAGTCTAAATACACACGCACACAAACTGCTCCGACAGTGTTGTTGCCATTTGTGGAATTCCTCATGGGGGCGACAGAAACTACACCCTATAGCTTTAAGTGGAGACTTAAAAGGAAGATTGTGTGTGTGTGTGTGTGTGTTCTCTAGACGGAGTGGTCCTTGTAGAACCAGAGTATCTGAAAGATCGAAAAGGTAAGAAAGCTCAAAGATAGACACTACGTAACAGAGAGAAGGACTGGTCCATTGACAACCCATGTAATCACTCGTCTCCATCCGTCCTCCAGTGTTTGCGACTCTGACCTGTGCGTTTCGTTATGGCCGGGAGGACCTGGATGTTCTGGGGCTTTCTTTCCGGAAGGATCTGTACATCAGCACAGTCCAGGTCTTCCCCCCTGCACAGGAGAAAAAGACGCCTCTGAGCCGGCTGCAGGAGAGACTGCTGAAGAAGCTGGGTCAGCATGCCTACCCCTTCCACTTCACTGTAAGCCTTCTAAACGCAACAAGTGTGATCTTGCGTTGTGTTATGGGGGACACTTTTCAAAATCCTGTTTGTCTCCCCCTTCACTTTCAAATTCTGAACATTTTTGACTGTATCAAATGATTCTCTCAAGTCGTGGCAATCGGCCTCTATAGGCTCTTTGCACGTGACATCGCGCTCTACTCGCGCCAATTATGAACGTCATGACGGACGGTGGAAGAGCTAGTGTGTAGATGGACGGCAAACCGAACGCGTATGTGTTTGTTTGTGTTTCACATGCACAATCTGCATGTGTATGTATTGCCTCTCTATAATAAGAAATAATAAAAGTATTCATAACCAGCTAGCTGCCGGGCTAACCAGATGTTCCTGCTAACAGGTCAACCCGATGATGATCCACATAACTATCATCGGTTTTTCACTGACCTAATGTACATTTCCCAAAAAGAAAGCCATTCCCTTGATCATTTACTTTAATTAAAGATGACATCGCATGGAAACTAGCTTCAAAAAGGCCAAAAAAAAGAGGACTTGGTCTGCTTGCTAGTCAAAATTTGCACTGGTCAAATCTTAACATAGGCTACAGCGATTATAATCACAGATAAGAAGATGGCTAGATGTTACAATTATGTGTGGTTACTGATTCATGGATTAATATGAGATAGATAATTATCACATTGATAATTTAAGGACTGTACTTTCCAGAGCTAGGATGCGTTCAGGCATCCATTGGGAAGTTGCACTGGCACACACAGTGAACAACGGTATTGGGGTAGCCACGACCAACGATGTCCTCTAATAACATAGGCTACGTTTTATATAAATCTTTACTTAGGTAAAGAATATGTTAATACATAATAAACCCTAGTAGATGTCTTATCTTTGCCATTATGAGGTACCTTCCCCAGCCGTTAACTTTCCGCTTGACTACTACACTGTTTAATAGTAAATGGGCGGTTCTAGGATCAGTCCTTAAAGGGGGCTCAGTTCTAATGAGAATGTGACACAGATACAGTGCCTTGCAAAAGTGTTAATAAAATTTCCTTGCCCGGGTTACAGGGGCTTTAACCCCCCTAAAAAGGGTCTAATATCACTACTGCTAGTAAACAAAACAATCCTACTCTAACCCATTTCACATATGTTTAAGTGCTAGGACTTGTGGCATAAAGTCAGGTATGTGTGTTGATTAGCTTTAGAGTGTTCCATATTACTGTGCACCTAGAGCTGCCATTTAGATTTCACTTTGTTTGACACGTGGCAGATCCCCCACAACCTGCCTTGCTCAGTTACCCTCCAGCCGGGCGCAGAGGACACCGGGAAGGCGTGTGGTGTGGACTATGAGCTTCGAGCATTCTGTGCTAAGACTGTGGAGGAGAAGATCCACCAAAGGTTTAACACATTGAGACACCAGCTACCTAACTATCACTCCTAGAGAGTACACTGAAAAAAAGTGTCTTCTTTGGCTTGACCATTTTTGAAACCAGCCAATATTGTGCACCACTTTCGAATGCCCAGTTCTCAATCAGGGTTTCTGCGGGGTGTTATGGGGGACACGGGGTGTTATTTATTTTCAACCTGGACCCCATTTTCCTATGTTTTTTTGTGTTTGTGACTGATAGGAACAAGAATTTTTGAAATTGGTCCAGTAATAGATGTGAATGCTGTAACCAGCAGGCACAGACCAGGCTGCAGTGTAACCCTATGGGGCAAATGTGCATTGTCAGTTTGGCCCACTAAAAGTTCTAGCCCTAGCACACCTACCTCCACACTGCCTAGGCGAGTCCCATAACAGCTCCCCATCTTTAAAAAACTAAAATCTATGTTGTTACAAAGGTCTTAAATTTTATTCATAATGGTCTTAAAAAGTCTTCAATTTAACTCGGTGAAACCCTGTCAATGTCCAGTATGGCAGTCCCTGTTTCTAATCCCTTTGTTGTTTGTGTGTGGTGTGTCATTTCCATAAATGTACTGTACATTTATATGAACCTGCTGTGTATGTAGGAACTCTGTGCAACTGGTGATCCGGAAGGTTCAGTACGCCCCCGAGAAGCCAGGTCCTCAGCCGATGGTGGAGACCAGTCGCAGCTTTCTCATGTCCGATAGGTCTCTACACCTAGAGGTCTCGCTGGATAAGGAGGTAACACAATCACACACACATTGATTTGCTATTTAATGACCGGGATACACATACACTGCTAACTCTCTGCCTCTCTCCAGCTGTACTACCATGGCGAACCCATCAGTGTCAACGTCCACGTCACCAACAACTCCACCAAGACTGTAAAAAGGGTGAAGATATCGGGTAACTCCACCTGCCCTTACACACTCCCCCCTTGTTTTAGTTATTATCACTATCACTTTTACAACTGATTGGTGTTGTGACCAAGTCTCAAGTAAGTCTCTGCAGCCTGTGGAGGTACGTCTGGCAACGCAAGACCACTTTTTTTTTACCAAAAAACCCAAACCTTTGCATTCAGCAGTCCACTTTTTTCCTTCTTGCATGACATTTTTGATGTGAAAACTCGTGATTACTCGTGGCATAGACGCAGCAATTGTGATGATCTTGTCCAACTAATGAGGCTTCATCAGGAATATTAGATGTTACGTTTTGCCATAGAAAGGTTTGACTGACCACCAATCATCCAATCGTGACAATCACACACAAGGGATCAGTTTTCGAGTCGTCCAGTCATGATTCACAGTTTGCGCTGCTTTCGCCATATAGCATACTTGATAGTTAGACAGAAACGTGACAACATTCATTAATATTATTTAATATTTAACGGCCAACATTTAAATGTATGAATACACGCAAGTCATCCGAGTCATCATGCCTCCAGTCAAATCAAACCTTACATGTCCGAGTCGAGTCTCAAGTAATTTTTTTTTTTTTAATTTGCAAGTCAAAAAAAAGGTGATTCAAGTCCAACTCCCAAAGTCTCAAGTCCACATGTCTGCTTGAGATGACAATGTATTGCTGTTGGAAGCAACTTTTAAAGTGAAGTATTGCATCTTGCGTCTACTGTAATCTGGATAAGGGCTAAAGCATTCTCCTCTCTGCCCCTCAGTCCGTCAGTATGCTGACATCTGTCTGTTTTCCACGGCTCAGTACAAGTGTCCAGTTGCCCAGGTTGAAGCAGAGTGAGTTATATTTACTATACTGTTATCCTCCTTTTTTGTCCATGCTTAGTTCCATTGTTTATTTCCTTGAAACCAATCCAATCCAAATTAATTGGTATTTGTTTGATTTATTTTTTTAAATAGGATAACAATATATTGCCCAATATATAACATAAACACATATCATGAACGAAATCCTTATTTAGAATTATTACATATCAACTTGTCAGTGCTCTCTGGTGAACAACATATGACAGGTGACAGTTTCTAAATGACAATGACATTTTGTTTGCACTGCAAGTTCTTGTTCTTTAACGGCCGACATATACACAGATACTGATACATATCTTCCAAAGGGATCCATTTTAGATCCTCTCTCTTTACAATCCTTATTAATAACTACAAGCACTTTAATAATTGTCAACTGCATTAGTATGCAAATGACACCTATTTGTATGCAAAAGCAGACATAATTGAACATTTGAAATAAAAGCTAAGTCTCATTTTGTTTTTTCATTGCAAGTATGCAGTTTATAGCAACAGACAAACCAAATTGATCACTCTTTAACCTTCCTATTTTGCTCCTCTCTCCCTGACCTTTACCCCCACCCCAAAACCCCAGTGATCAGGTTTCTCCCAGCTCCACCTCCTGCCAGGTTTACACTCTGACCCCCATGCTGGGTACCAACAGGGAAAAGAGAGGACTGGCCCTGGATGGGAAGCTAAAGCATGAAGACACAAACCTGGCCTCCAGCACCATGTACACACACACACACACACACACACACACACATACACATACACATATATACAAACACAATGGTCTACTTTTATGCACAGAAGCACAAAAACGCTCAAACGGTGCATGTGTCCTATGTGTTGCAGAGTAAAAGAAGGGACCAACAAGGAGACGATGGGGATCCTGGTTTCCTACAGAGTCAAAGTCAAACTAGTGGTGTCTCGTGGAGGGTAGGGAAACACTCAAGCTCTTCTTTTTGTCAGAATGACGAAGCTGTTATATGTCTTTATGTCACTGTGAAAGTGGCTTCACATATATGGACCTGATTTACACTTCAGTTAGCCTTAGACACAGATACATAGTTAGTCACTTGTTTGCAAAAAGCAACAACAAAAATTATGATCCTTCATTGGTGTTACTACTTTGCCATTCAGCTGTTTCTATGTGTGAAATCACTTGTTGTGATTAGTGGAATCTGCCTTATTGCAGCTGAAAAACAGGTCAATCTGCTATTTAAATACTATGAAAGATCCATTGTTTTAGCAACCTAATCTTTTTAACCTAATCTTATTAAACTTCTACTTCGTTTATTTCTTGCACTGTCTATGTTGCACTTATTGAGCAACTGCAACTTAACAAGTATTCTGATTTTGAATCTGCAAGTATCAAAAGGCTCAGTCCACAGAGAAATCAGAAGCCGTCTTTTAACGAGCTGTCAGGACTTCGGTACGGTGTTGATGTCAAAACTATTTCGATGTTGGTTTTCATATGGTGGTTGGTTACAAGGTTGTTAAGTTGATTGTAAGGTCTATTTGCTGTGTGTGTGTTTGTTTGTAGGGATGTAGCAGTGGAACTTCCTTTTGTCCTGATGCATCCCAAACCTTTAGACCAGCCCAGCTCCCAGCCACAGACAGGTAGAACGGACCCCCCCCCCCCCACACACACACACACCCACACACACACACACACACACACACACACACACACACACAACCCTTGCTGAAAGAGAGACTGAGCAGGGACCACCTACTACAGATATTTTAAAAAGTTGAGTTGCCTATTAAACTTGACCTACAATAACATGTAGGGTGGCCTAAAGCCATGCAATTCTGAGATAACAAAATAATAATTACTGATGTATTCATATATTTATACATTCTGTTTTAATGTTAAACATACATTTAGCACAATTCATCCTTAAAATTAACTGTATCTGTGGATGGCTAACTTACCTGCTGCTAGCAGCCTGTCATCACAAGAAAACTCACAAACAGGCCCATTTATCTTTGCTAATGATATGTTGGACTTGTGTTTATGTATATTTTCAGACATATTTAAACTGGGAAAAATAATTTATTTTTAAATGATTAAATAACAAGGACCCTAAGAGTCCCGGACCACCGGTTGAAGATGTCTGGATTAGAATTTAATTGAATGATTCCATTTGTTCTTGTTTCTAGTTGCTCCAGAGGCTGATGCTACAGTGGATACAAACCTCATAGAGTTTGAGATGAAGTAAGTATGTAAGTTTTTTTATTTTGTAGTTTCCATCAGTCACTTATTAAGTGACTGATGGAGACTACAGTCTGTATTATTTGTTCAGTATTAAGCAAGATTAAGTGTCAAAACAAGCTGCAATGTAAGTTAATAGGGCAATTGTGCAGCTTGTGTATATGTTCACAAAGGTGCTTGTTTTTCCGCTGACAGGCTCAGATTATTAGTCTTATGATTAAGTGTCTGACGACATTATGGAAAGGATTTCTAAGGGTTTGACCTTTCTGTCAAAAAGTACGATCCTTTTTTTAAACAGAAAACATCTGCAAAATTGCTTTCGCTGAACCAACCAGACTCTATGTAAATAACAATAAAACCATAATTTTAACATTGCAAAATACACTTCATAAAAAGCCGTTCTGGGTTGACTTTTCACTTTTCGAACATCCCACCTCTTGTTGGAAGGTTTCAACCTCTGGTTGAAATAAACACATAGTTTACTGATTTACATGTGAAAATATGTTGGCTCTATACATGCTACGTATTGTTCCTCAGAGCAGTTTTTGCT
Organism: Etheostoma cragini; assembly: GCF_013103735.1. Classification (NCBI taxonomy): domain Eukaryota; kingdom Metazoa; phylum Chordata; class Actinopteri; order Perciformes; family Percidae; genus Etheostoma; species Etheostoma cragini. The sequence goes on from NC_048425.1 coordinate 8,763,436, forward strand.
TAAACAGAAAGGTCTCAAAGAGGTTTTAAAGGTTGAATAATAATCTGAGCCCTTCCGTGGCAAAACAGAAAATTTAGTGGCCCAAATTGACGATGCACATGTCCCCCATAGGGTTACTTTGCAGCTGGGTCCGTGGCTGCCTATTACAGCATTCATACTTAATAATGGACCAGTTTTAAAGAGTGTTGTTTATCAGTCACAAAAAAACATAGGAAAATAGAATCCAGGTTGAAAAACCTCTTTAAGTCATTAAGAAGGCAGGGAAGAAGACTGCATGCCAGCAAGCATTAATGTAAACATTACACACACAAAAAAATTGTCTTTGCAAGTGTTTTGAATGAGGAAGGAAATGCATTGAACATGTTGGTCTTATCTGTCCTCTCTGCATGAGAGAAGGGCTCCTACACACACACACACACACACACACACACACATACAAACAGATCTGTGGTGCAAATAGAGCGAAACCACGTCGCTTTGGCAGTTTGTTAAAGCCACATTTAATTACATCATTGCTGGTTAAGCAATTGCAAGTATGGTTACACTTTTCCAAACTCCACACAGACACCGTTCGCTGTCTGTTAATGGCAAGCCGACAGTGATCATTGTGCTGTTAACCTTTCACTTCCTCTGGGCCATGCAAATTACCTGTGGGGGGGTGGAAAACGTACCGGAACCTAATTCTATCTACCCGTATCAACACCGGCAAAAAATATGAGCGATACCCAACCTTAAGTAATATGTGTGCTTTATCCAGGTAGATGATGACATTCCTTCTCTTCATAGTACTTCCTCTCCTGGTGATGACTTTGTGTTTGAAGACTTTGCTCGCCTGGGGCTAACGGGGATAACGTTTGACAAGGATGAGGGCGACCCCTTCTGCTAGCTCCTCCCCCTCCTCATTCGCCAGCAGGGTCAGCTGTCTGAGTGGGAGGTTAGAGGACACCTCAACCCCAGGAACCTACGGAGAAGAACTTCTAAAGACAGCCTCTTGAGTCTTTCCACATGCTTTAATTGTACCATTTATTCTGTATGGGCTGCTAGATGTGTAAAAGAGCAGTCAAGAAACCAATATTGCGCAGGGTTTCCCCCAGAAAAGTTGTTTTAGTCTGGTCTTTTTTTACGAGGTTGGGGGCTAGTAACAGACTGATGGCAGCATTAACGTAGCCAAATAGTTTCTGTCTTAACAGAATCATAGACAGACCTGGGAAATTGATCTTAAAAAAAAAGCTAAAGACAGATTCCATAGAGCCCTACATTAAGTTAGAGCTAAAAGCTTACTGGAGATTTGAAAATATGACTATGTCTAAGTTTCCTACCGTTTGGGGGGGGGGAATACACTGAGGGAAGCCCTGGTGCGTTCCATTTACCTCGGAGGTCGGAGCTGGGAAGGATGTCACACCCAGACTAGTCTATGTCCACGACGTTCCACTTCCGGGATTTCTCCGGAAATTCTGCTGGATGTCTGTTAGCTTCCTCTTTGTAAGTGTTGTACTTTTAAACTCTGGTGGATTTATGAAGACTATAGTTAATTGCTCCTCAGATCTCTGCAGGGTAAATCCAGACAGCTAGCTAGACTATCTGTCCAATCTGAGTTTTCTGTTGCACGACTAAAACAACTTTTGAACGTACACATGTTCCACCAAAACAAGTTCCTTCCCAAGGCTATTTTGCAGCGTCACCGTGGCTCCGTCCGGCACTTGGCACCGACCGGATTGCCTCCCGAGTACCAAAACATGCCTTGTCATTCTAAAGCCAATATCATTTCAGCTGACAATATCAGCGTCAGTGAGCCAATAAACTAGTTACTAATAAACTAAGATCTAATAATGGTTGTGATCGGCTGTCTGATGTTACATGTCGTAGAAACACCCAGGAAAACGTTACAGAAAAAGCCAGGGTTCACGCAGTAGGAGCTGAAAAATACACGAAAACCGTCATCAAAGTCAAGGTATTGGTATCAGCGGGTTGCAATTTGTTTTTGATCATGCACAACAAAACAAAACGTGCAATAATTAAATCCTCCTTACAATATCATGGATAATGCCAGTCAGCTGGCCATGCTAAAACACTTATTTATCAACTTCAATATCCATTGGAAAATAATCTCAAAGTGAAATAGCACAACTTGGTGTGAACATAAACAGAGAGCTTTCAAGCCGGGGTGCGGAGTTCACTTTGCAGCAAAAACAATCTTTTTTTCTAAACTTAACTAGTGTATTTGTCCCCACCGGGGATAAAAAAAAAAATTTCAGTAGAGGCAGGGATATGTAGACCAGAAAAGGGGAATTCTCACCCTGGGTATCAGTTCAATCAAAACATTTTGGACGATACCCAGCCAAACGGAGCAGCCATGTTGGATTTTGAGCTCAGGGTACTGCAATGTTGTCCAATTTCCCAACTTGGAAATCTGAGTTCAGGGGGCGTGTTTACAACTCTGACCTTTTGAAATTTCAACCTCCGAGTACAAATGGAACGCACTATGAGTCACACTGGTTGTTTGCTCGTGTAAAAACAGAAGGAGGTGGTCAGTGACTCGAGCAACTATAGTGCACATTTAACTAAGTGAGGCTACACTTTTACAGATGTTCCTACAGAAGTGCTGCTGCTTGACTCTTTCATCATTATGCTGATGTCAGTATTGTACATTCTGCTGTGATTCAGGTTTATATAATTCTAGCTTTTAAACAAAGGAATACGAGTGGTGTTTTTATATTGAGGTTCAACTGTTTAACTGTTGTCTTTTATGGTTTGCTTTTGATTGTTGCTTAGCCTCTTTATAATAAATCAAACTAAATGCATTTTTATATTTGGAGCAGAACTAGCTAGAGAGTTACATGAACCAATATTATTTTATAGCTTATCTTTTGTATTTTCTGGAACGCATATCAATGGAACAGACTTTTTTTTTTTTTTTTAAATGTATAGTCCCTTTCACACATGCTCTGCAACTGTGAATTTATCTAAACATTACGTAAATCTGAGAGCCAAATGTCTGAATCAGTTGGACCGGACATTAAAAGGGATCTTTACCCTGCTAGCTCCCAAGTACACAGTCTGTGTAATTTTAATGAATTGTGGTGCAAAGCCAGAAGAAACTCTCCAAGGGTAAACAGAAAGGGTCATTAACACGAATATGCCATGGATGTAATCTAAGAACTAGATACAGCATTTGAGGCGGAGCCCACTCTTGGCATCCCTTTGTGATGCTCAGGGTTGGGGCATACGTTTAACTGGCGCGCCACAAGAATGGGACAGTTTTAGGTTTAGGAAAAGATGGTGGGTGAGTTATAAAATGTACGTTTCAGGGCCAGTTGGACAAGAATGGGACACAAACCCCGGCCAACCGCCTCCCGCCTGTCATACTACTCACTACCGTCGCTCTTAACACTATGTCATCTCAAAGTGCCGCCGAGCTGCTCCTCTGCCCACTGCGTTCCATACAGATGCTGAAGGGTGCTTTTGGCGTTGGTATCTGATGCCGAGAGCCACTGCCCAAGTGTTTGTATTGGACGAGTTAGGAGTATGAAGGGGGCTAATTGAAATAGGAATTAAAAGATTTAATGATTCGGCTCTTCTAGACCTTCCAAATGTCAGACCAATGCCAGACGGACAGAGCTTTTTCTCCCGTTTCCGGTGTTCATTACTGGGGAGTGTGTGTTAAAGGGTCTGGGAGAAGTGATTAATAGTGAGAAGTTTTAATGCAAACTTCAAATGCAACCAAAAACTTGACTGAGTTTTACATCTCATTATAGTAATGGACAGGCAATTTAGCAATATCCTTACAGTTGTGATCTTGACCGGTCTTGACACCAAGAGCGGTCTTGAGTATTACAACACTGGCCTGGATTATGCAAATGTCTATCGGAGACTTGTTGTTATGACCAAATTATGAACTGGCTACGTGGCTGCAGTGTAATCCGCGTCCCGTTCTGCCTCCAGCATGCTCTACCAGGCCCCAGCCCTCGACTTAACCAAACGGTTTATTTCCAGGAAGTGAGCGCGTTGTAGTACATGTGTGAAAGGGGATTTAATACGAGAAACCAGTTTAGCTTTAACCTACCAGTGTGAGATTAACAGTAGTGGAATCTAACTAAGTACATTAAGTACTGTCCTTAAGTACAATATTGACATACCTGTACTTTACCTGAGTATTGTCATTTTACACTACTTTATACTTTTACTCCACTTAATGCCAGATGGAAAAACTGTAGGCTATTTTTTACTCCAATACATTTATTTGACCATTTAAGTTATTTTTTATTTAAAAAACATATGTATTATACTACCAATATACCCAGTAATACACAGTATTTGAAATTGGCTCTGCATTGACAGCACAAAAAAATCTGTTCTATGATGACATTGAACTTTTAAAGGTGCCATTCTGTAAAAAGAGTACTTTTAATTTAGAAACTTAAGTAACGTTTTGAATTCAGGACTTTTACTCACAGTATTTGATCGGAGTAAAATTGAGAAGTGTAAAAAAAAAAAAAATCTACTTGTGAGTGCTCTCTGGTGGACAAAGTGTATAATGACGACACTGTGATCAAACATGTCTTTGGCAATTCATTTCTTGTCACTTCTAAACGTGCAGTGATGAATCTGCGATGACCATCTGCCTCGCCATCATTTTGGCTGTAATCTCCTGTGATCGTTCCGTAGTATTGAATTATGTGCCACAGTCTGTGTTTGCCAGTGTTTTTTTTCTATCTATAAAGATGCATGATTTCAGATGATAAAAACTCTTTTCTTTTGTCCTTTTGAGATGTGAATGTGAGCTATGCAAGTGTAACATACCACCGCCATTATCATAATCAAACCTCAGATTCATAAAGCAGGTAAATTGAAGACTTCACGACTTAAACATGTTGCAAAATTCTATTGGATTGATGTTATTTTACTTAAAATCTACAAATAATCTGTCAAATGATGGGTGATGTGACCTTGAATTGACGTAAAACATGACAAAAAGCTTTTCAGATTAACAAAGTTCAGCAAATCCTGGACAGCGGCGTGTTACATCATTGAACAAAATATTGCTGAGAATGTAAACAAGTCTAGGTTTAGAAGAATGCAGGACAAGCGGAATGTCATTTTGTACGTTGAGGACAGTTTTGTGAACGTCAGGTTGCGTACTGAGGTTCTGAAGACATAAGAGACTGTCCACTCCAACAGTATCAGAATTCTTTGCCTTCAGCCCTGATTAAGGACTGTCTGGGTGGACGTTTCAGTCCCTTTGATCCTAAGTGTTTTGATCCTCTGCTGACTTGAATGGACTTTAAGGCATTTCTTGATCAGAGTAATCACGTCTTTTTTTGTTTGTTCCTTTAAACCACATGTCAAACTCATGGCCCGTGGGCCGAACCTAGCCCCTTTGCAGATTTTGATCCTGACCGCCTATTAATTTAGGTTCACAATAAGTAACTGTTAATTATTTAAATTATTAATAATTTAGGTTAAAAAAAAGTTTGTCCCAGTCTAGTAGCTTGATTTGCTAAACTCTGTGATGGCTAAGGAACTTTTTGCTTACTTTTGTAAAGTCGTAACGAACGACAAAAAAGCAACAAAATGTTGCAAAAACAGACAATTGCTTTTTTTTTCAAAAAGTGACTGAGAAAGCCACAAAAAATATGTAAAATAAACAATATCCCCCAAAAAACGGCATGCAATAACAGTCAAAGATACTTGACTTTACAAAAAGTTTTCCCTGCTATTATAAAAAGGTTTAGGGGCAGCACCTAATGAATGAATGAATGTAACTAAGAGACTTTTAGCCTCTAGCTTTCCCAACGTTTTAGACAAAAGCATGGTAAAAACAGTCCAAAATTACAACAAAATGACTACAGAAACTCAAAATAACCCTGAGGAAAACAAAAATGACCAAAAACCTACAATGAGACACAACATGTATTGGGCAATTGCTTTTTTAATTTTGAAAAACAGTACATTTTCTTGAGGAATGACACCTTTCCACAAAGCCAGGGAAAACAATGTATGTGTATTTAAAAGCATGCCATTAACCGTATATGTCTGGCCCTTGATGTGATTCTCTTCCAGTGTGGCTATTAGGGAAAATGAGTTTGACACCCCTGCTTTATGTCCTCTAAATAGTCTGTGTCATCAACCAGTGAGCTGCCGAGTCACTGAAATGGCCGTCCAGGAACACAATATACATTATGGATGGTCCAAAGTTTCTTTTCAACATGCTCATATCAAGATATTTGTGCTCAGAACTTAAGACTTTGTCCGTTACACTAAATCATATACGAAAAAAAGGATCCATGAAATGATTTGAACAGAACAACAGTACAGAAAACCAAAAAATACTTTGCTCATCTACAACGTTAGACAGGTGTGTCTGAGGGGGACAAGCGGGTCCAGAAACTCCCACAAACTGTCTAACTTGCAAGAAACAATTTAAAGTTTTTTGGTTCTAGACCAGCCTTTGCCTGAAGATGGTCTAGTACCGAAATGTTGCATACCTTCTGATGTATGAGGGCAGCTTTACATTTCTTCTTAAATTCTGCTTTAAGGTTTATTTGTGTGTGTGTAACCTGATACCAATTTTGGGTATATATCACAATGTTCAGAACAAACTCAGCTTTCTGTAGTGTGATGTCCACATTTGTGTCAGAGCACTGTATAAAGACATAATTGGCTACACTGCTATATGTGACTTCAGTGTTTTGCCCATTATTTCTCATGAAATCATGCCTGAACTCAATTGTGTTGGTGCATGAAATAAGTTCAAAAAAGTCTTGGGTTCCCAAAAGTAGCATAATGTGTGAATAAAATAGTAAATAAATGTCTTGAAGTGCTCATATTATGCTTATTCTGTCATTTATTGTTGTATATCTTTTTTCAATTATGAAGAAAATGAGCATAATACAAGCACTTTAAATCAAGTTTTATAATATCCCTTTTTGAGTAGGAGTGTGTCAAACATTGCGTGGACTTGCCGGTGTGTCTTTTTTTCCCTCCAGGAGGATTGAACTTTTTCTATTTTTTCTTGCAAGTTAGACCGTGTGCAGGAGCAGATCCAGATCTCGGGTCTCATGTCTGCTGTTGCTGTTGCTGCTGCTGCTGTTGTTGCTGTTGTTGTTGTTGCTGCTGCTGCTGCTGCTGCTGCTGCTCCAGCATGACTTCGCAGGTCCGTCCCAGTTCTCCCAGTTTGACTTTGGCGTACTCGGCTCGGTTCAGTGCCATCTGACAGTCCTTCCTGGCTGAGTAAGTGGAGCCTTCGTGAGGTTGACCAGTAGCTACCTGGGGGGACAGAAGCAAAGACAGGTGAATTTCGGCTCTGTTCTGTTCTGATGCACTTTAATCAATTCATTGGATTTGTCACGATAAATATTACGAGGTAAAATTACGGTAAAAAACAAATTCCTCCCCCCAGGTCCTTCAACGTGTTTATGATTAATGGTGAAACCAAATGTGGGCGCCTTTAGAAAAAAAGAGTCACTCGGTTGAATGGCGCCGGCACTGCTGTGATATTCCTAATACTACTTTCTGTAGTATTTAAACAATGCTGCATTTACTATCTATGGGAATCTCACTATGAGATTAAATTTGTTTGTTTTTTAATTTGTTTATTAATCCCCAGTGGGGAAATTACAGTTTACACTCTGTGTACACACTTTGTTAGTAATCACACACAGGCCTGAAATACACACACATGCTAAGGACCTATATATGCACTAATGGAGAGATGTCAGAGTGAGTGGGCTGCCAGCTGAACCAGCGCCCTGAGCGGTTGGGGGGGGGTACGGTGCCTTGCTCAACAGCACCTGGCATTGCCCAGGAGGTGAAGTGGCATCTCTCCAGCCACCAATCCACACTCTACTACTACGTTTTGGTCAATATGGGGAGTTGAACCAGTAACCCTCCTGTTCCCCACCCAACTCCCTACGGACTGAGTAGTACGGGCCTTTTTTCCCTTTCAATTACCAAATAAAAATATATATTTTTTAAGTTGAGAGACAACAGAAAATGACTTGAAAAAAGCCAAACCTACCATTAAAGTAAAACAGAGCACCCCATTTTATGACATAGTCCATTTTTAAGTTACAACTTGTACCACGAAACTGAAACTGGTTTTTGTTGCAGTGGTGTTCAGGGTTCTAATGCACACAAATAGAAACCCGGATCCTACTACTGTGTGTTTGACCTGTGTGAGGTAGCGGATCTGGCCGCTCAGCTCGTTCTCCACCCGGTTGACGGAGCTCTGGAACTGGACCAGCTGTCTGTCCAGGAGGCTGGCGTTGTGCTTGTCTTTGGAGAGTTCAAGAACTATATTACCTGCAGGGGACGCATCCAACAACAACAACAACATATCAGCTTTATAAGCATACATATTATCAATGCCCGTAACGTGTTAGGTTTTTTAGAGGAATAGAGAAGTTTTTGCCAGCTTGAGAGGAAAATCACTAGTGCCAACATGATAAGAGTTCTGAGAAAAAAAGCAATTCAAACAGCTGTTGGAAAAGCGAATACTATTATTTTTAAGCAGTTTTGTTGATTGGGGTTTCATTTACTCAAGCATAATTTACATTTTGTTTATCAAATTGTCAGAAATAACAGGTATACAGAACATATAGTTAGAGTACTTTTACTTGTAGTACGATTTTCCTGATACTACTTACATGCTTTTACTCAAATAACAATTTCATGCAGGACTTTTACTTGTAGCAGAGTATTTTACAGTAGTAAACAGTAGTTCCATCGCTGCCTAAATGCCTATATGCGGGCTTTGTGTTGAAATCGCTGCGCTGTTCGGTGAAATGTGTCCTCACCGGCGCACTGCATGACCGTCGCTATCTCCTTCTCCACATCCTCCAGAGCTCGGAGCCGCTCGTTTGCCATGAGTGGCCAGGAATTCACCGGCCACAACCAGCAGCTCTCCGAAAACAACTCCCACTGTAGTCCACACACAGTGTAGCGCCGACAACTCGGCTGTGCGTACACAGGAGAGGACCTAAAAACCGAAGTATCAACCAGCAGCTGACGAAGAAACTGCACATCAACAAAGAAGTGGCGTTGCTTAATCGACGTCACTTCGTCGCATTCTTGTGACGTTCGGTTGGCAGAGAGGCAAGAACATGGCTACATCGGCTTGGCTGCGTGGCCCGTCTGCTACGCGCTTAACGGAGGGTTTGGTGTCGGTTCTGAAAGAACAGCGTACAGAGTATTTACCCGCTCTGTTGGCTAACTACAGAGAACATGGCGTGTTTCAGACACAGGTAGAGCCTTGTCCGGAGATGCACTATATTTGGCTTGGAAGCTAGTTACCTGTTAGCCTGCTGTGGCTGTGCCGCTGCATCTGCTACACGCTTTGTTGTTTACTGAGCTGACGTCTTCGGAGACAGTAACGTTAGCTTTTGAGGTGTCTCGTGCTTTTTATAATACGTGCCTCCACTGTTAGCTAACACCTGTGTTTAAATCTCTGCAGGGCGCAAGCACCGTCGGGGGTCTCGTGGGCTTCAGCAATGCCAAACTGGGCTCGAGCAAGACCAGGTGAGAAAATGTCTGATATTATTGATTATATTTATTTATAAAGCCCATTGCCAATAACCAACCAGGCACACATTAGTCCAACATCAAGTATATACAGCATGACTACACTATCGATTTAAATAAGTAACAAAAAAAGTGTTTATCAGCTGTCATATTTCAGTCTTTACTTAATGTATGGTCTGAGTGGTCTAAATGGTGGTTATGTCATTGTATCATTTTTTGTTGTTGCGCATTTTAGTGTTATATTTGATATCAGCTTTGCCAATTTCTAATAAAGTTAGTGGATAATAAAAGGCGGAAGTGCATAAACCCTAATCACTCAAATCGAAAAGAGCATGTATGGATTGTTAACGATGTAAAATTCTCACAGGAAGGACTGTTTTTAAGGATATTTTAAACTTTTAAATCATACAAACTTTTGGGAAACTTCCCTGTCAGTGTTAATGACACGTTACTAGTTTCAGCATCAACACCAATACGATGGGATAGAAACACCTTCGACAAGTTGATTGCTTATCCGATATTACAGTAGTTTTAAGTTAATAGGAAGACAAAAACATATAACAATAAACAAAGTAATAATAATGTACATGCTGAAATTGAATTGAAAGTTTCCTGAGGGTAAATTTGTTAATTTCTTCCATCTACCTAATGGGGGTCAGATGACAAAGAGAAGTCTGGATCTACACAGTATACTGGACATTCTTTACATTAACACAACCAAAATATAATAAGTATTAATAAATAATTTAATGTTATTGTGTGTGTGTGTGTGTGTAGGTTTGAGGGGCTCTGCCTGCTCTCCATGCTGGTTAAGGACAGCTCCAGTGATCTGTTCCAGCAACACTGCGTTTCCTGGCTGCGATCCCTGCAGCAGGTCGTACAGGTATGATGCATACACATACGTGCCCGTTCAAAAACAGAGCGGCCTGTCGGCCTCCTCTATAAAACCTGAATTGTGAAAATGTCCACAGCGTTAAGCTGCATTCCTGTTATCTGTGTCGGCCGTCAAACACAGGTCTTTTCATGTTGAATTGGGGTAGTGCGTTGAGGCTCCAGCAAAGCACAGTCTTTTTGTCTCTTCTCTTTCTCCGTGAAGTGAAGCTACCATTAACATAACTGTATAATAAACGATTTCTTGGGGGGGGGCGGAATGCTGCAATCAAACGTGGGTAAATCAATACTTTTGGTCAAAATATAATAGCAGGAGATGCAATGTTAGTAGGCTGTTCTAAAACTAGAATTTGGCAGTGGTCTTACCAGGCAGAGGGCCGTGAATGTCCTTGTGTAGATCATGGATGTGTATTGAAACCTTGTAGATTAGAACCACTTCATAAACTAGTCCCAAGGTATGGATGTGCAGCGAGGCTTCGGATGTCATCAATCACGGCATTTGTCTAAAACGGTATAGGCCGCAATACACGCTTCACGGAAAACTTCCTGGAGTTCTCAACGCGCGCTTTGAGGCCTTGGCACAGAACATAACATCACTAAATAAAGAACGCATCAGGACGTCACACAAATGGATTGTGTTAGTGACACTTCCACCACCGAACAACCCCCTGATCTCCCCCCTACCGGTTTCTTCCTGTAGTCTCAGGCTCCGGTTCAGACCATCCAGCTGGCGGTGAACATCCTGAAGGACTTGCTGCAGTACTCATCCCAGCTCGCAGAACTGGCCAGGGAGGTCGGACTCAACTCCATCCTGGGCATCCTCACATCTCTGCTGGGCCTCAAGACAGAGGTGAGGCGACGCGGCAGGACCATTACAAAACATTGCAAATTGACATTTAATATACAAGAATTCACCTTTTAGACACAACTGACCATCTATGCAACATATTTTGCCCACAATTTATATGTTACAGCCATAAATGCCACCACTGGGGGTGCCAAAGTCAGACATTTAAGCAATTAATGGTTTCTGACAAATCTCTTTGGACACTGGAAGTCTTTACCCTTGTCTGATATTTAATTGACAAAACAATCAAGATATTATTTAAACCAAGTAGTTAAGAGTTAAATGAAGAAGGACCGTGTGTGTGCGTGCGTGTGCGTGTGCGTGTGTGTGTGTGTGTGTGTTTGTTTATACACAGTATATATATATTTTTCTCTCTCACAACTTTATTGCAAAAAACTACGCACACTGCTCCATCTAAACGATAGGAAATTACAATAAGACAAAATTAATATACATAATTCTTAAAAAATGTCAACGTACATACAACAGTGTGTTACTTTTCTGTGTCTATAAGTTCAAATGTATGTATGTATGTATGCATATATATACACTTCAAATTCACATAGGGAGTGAAATTGGGGGTAATATTTGTTGTTGCATTTAAATAAGATTTGCTTGATAAAACCAATTATTTGACAGTAATTCAAGGTTTATATTCTCATGTTGGAATTAAAAAGACATTAACCAGCTTTGTTGCTCATGTGTTGTCAGTGTGAGCTGGCAGCCATGGAAGGGATGACGGCCTGTATGACCTACTACCCCAGAGCCTGTGGATCCCTCAGGGTAAGATGTGCTCAAGGACAGAGGAAACAATTCCCCATGTAGAAACTTTAAGGGAGAGGAAAAAAAATGCTTTTTTTTCTGCTTCTTTCAGGATAAACTGGGAGCCTATTTCCTCTCCAAAATGGACAGTACAAACAAGAAAACGCAAGAGGTTTGTGGTGTATCAGTGTCTTGATAAAGATGTTGCAATTGTTCTCCTCTCTTGTCAGTTTTGTTTCCAAAATTGCATTACCGGAATTGTAACAAAAGTATACGTTGTATTTTGTTTTCAAACTGTACCAGATTTCTATTCAGAATAGTCAAAAGCCAAGTTTTTTTTCCTCCTGCAGGCTTTTTTTAACGTATTTCCATCTAACTGTGCCTGGTTGTCATTCTGTCAGATGGCCTGTCTGTGTTACGGTCACCTGCCCTGTCTGGGGGGCCTGTTGGACCGAGGAGTGGGTGCAGGCAGAGCTGAGGGATGGACCAATCAGATTCACTGCCTGCTGGCCTCAGCCAATGGCCTGCTGGCTCAGATCTACCAGGGTTCAGAATCAGGTACACTTTTTTTGTCAGCGATGGTTTAAGGCTTTTGCCGAGCCAGGGTTCATTTTGTCTTTGAGAACTGGGTTCAGGGATGATCTACTTCTCTATCTCTATATATAGATGCCAACTATTAAATTATTGGCCAACTATTTTGATTATTGATTATTTGGCTTGAGTAAAAAATCTCTGATTCCAGCTTCCTAAATGGGAAATAATGTTGGTGTATTCACTCATCTGACAGTGAACTGAATGTCTCATATGTTTGAGTTCAAAGCATTCAAGGGAAACACTGATAGACATTTTAACGGTAAACCATGGTGTGGAAACTGTGTTCAATTTTTCCCAGCTTCATCCGAGTCTCCTGAAATTGATGATGAAGAAAACAAGTGTATAATTAGTTTCTTTGATTTGTTTACATATCTTTCTTTATGTCTTAACTTTGAATGTTTGGATTTATATAATTTGAACCTTCACTACTGGAAATGTTTCTGACAAATAAGCTGCACTTATTACACTTAAAAGTTGCACTTTTGATAAGGTTTTGCCTATATTTTTGTAATATAATAAACACTGTTACACTTTTTGAAACTATTTCAGCTTGTGTAGGCCTATCGGTGCTTTCTGAACATATTGAACACACTTAAAAATACCGGGATAATACTGAAAACAGTGATAATTGTGGTGACTATAACCGTAAGGTTCAATTTTCATACGGTACATCTTTAGTTGGAGCCCTAGACCTTCTTAACGTGGCTATATTTTATATTCTCTCCTCTGCTTCATCAGGGATGAATATTATTGCATCGGCATTGTTACTCCAGTTGGCCAACTTTATTAATCAGGAAGTCCTTCTCCTTACTCCGCAGATAGACACAAAAATCCAGCACTATTAGTTCCTCTACTTCGGTGATAATGGAGCACATCCCATCTTTATCACGTTTTTTTCCAGAGCCGAGGTAGACTGGTTAATTTTAAACTGACTTTTATCAATCTGAAATGAAGACAGATTCAGCAACTGCATGGCCTATTTCTCGCTTAAAATGTTTTCAGAAACACGTTTTGGTGAATTTTCGTAAAATACAAGATTGTAGTCCAAACGAGCCGCTATTATGGTCGGCTTTGAAATCTGGGAGAAGCCAGATACACGTGACGCGGTCGTCATTTAAGGTTTTCATTTTTCGGGCAACAATACAGACTAGCGCCGCCTGCTGTCTGGGCACGTCAAGTTTAATCTCTTGTTGTATCAACCGGTTCCCTTCCTCTTCACGTCGGGCCTCTGCCGCCATGTTGCACTTGTCATTGAGTTCACCTTTGTCGTTCTCCGAGAGGAGACATGTTCAATGTTTGAGTTTTGAGGCTCGTCTTGACATATTGCAACCTCTAAATGAGGTTGAGGGTATAGTAGGTGCTTTTTAATTTAAGTTCAAAGCAAGTGTTTCTCGAAAGCCTACAGATGACACGCCTACATGTATAATTGTTTTTTTTGGTTTTATTCCTCTCTTAAAGCAGTCTATTGCCTAAGCACTGTGAAACCGTATTTAACCTTCTCTGTTAAGATCAAGCTGTACCACCGCTGCCTACAGTGTTATCAAATGGTTTCGAGCTCCTTAAAGCAGACTGGGACACTGCTATAACACTTCATGGCACTGAGTTTTACATGTGTATCATACTCCGATGATGCTATTTAATTTTTTTTTTGCTATTTCCTGGGACAGATGGAACGGTGCAATATGAAGGTTCGGGGGTGGAGCTGGCCTTTCCTCATCTCGACCAATCGGATCCCCTGCTGCTGCTGCAGCTCCAGCACAGATACACAGCTGTCTGCCTGGCACTCAAACACACACTCAGGTACAACACACACACAACTTTAACGAAACCTTTATTTTTCCAGTTTCAGGTTAGTTTGGTGTTTATTCATACTGGCTCTTATCTTTGTCCCTTAGGGTGGATCCTGCCTCAGCTGTCCGTCTTCCTGTCAGACCCATACTCAACCTGGTGTGCAGAGTCCTCGCTGTTAGCTCCAAGAGCATAGTGAGCGCGCACACACACACACACACACACACACAAACTTTTGAGTTTTTTTTAGATACTGGTACTAGATTGATACTTTAAAAATGCAGCTACTGGCCGATGTTGAGGAGGCAAGACACTTTGATTTGTTAATACTGTATCACCACCTGACATTTATGAAAACACATGCTAATAAACTCTGTGTTTTTGTGTGTGTGTCAGAATTTAACAGGCGATGGAAGTGTGAGATTGCTGGTCTTGCCCATCATTCACACCCACACACTGGAGGTCTTATCGGCACTTATCACAGCGTGAGTACTGTCGTGCATACACACACACTCACAATTTGTTTTTGAATTCATACACCTGTACATCACATGCAGTAGCTGAATAATTTTGAAGATACCAGATACTACATAAGATAACTGTTCAGTGTGTGTTGTGTGTTGCAGTGTACGTAGCGGCATGGTTCAGTACGCTGCTGTGCTACAGAGGCTGTTTTCTCAAACCCTTTCTGCGTGGGCACCGCCACCCGAAGCCAGTCTGGGACAGCAGAGAGCCTACAGGTAACTTGCTGTGGGTGATAGGAACTGGTTTCTTGAAGGGGCTGGGGCATGGAAGAAGGCTGAAGTTATCCCAGTTTATTACTATTAAGACAAATGGTCTCATTAGAAACAACCATGGACTTAGAAGGGGGGGTTTATACGGCAGCGGTGCTGTGGATCATGTGGTAATGTCAGATTTTGACTCTGGCAGCCGAAGCCTTCATCTTGTGTGTCTCTGCTTCATCCCACAGCTCTGTGCGAGTATCTGTGTACAGAACTTTAGAGCTGTGGATCCAGGTGGCTGGAGCCTCGGCAAGCATCCTCCAGGGAAGCCCTGGCCACTCAGAACTCCTGTTTAGTCACCTGCTTGGTGACATCACACCAGGGGCGGAGTCTGTCAAGGTTAGTTGCATGTAGTAAGTTTGAATGTATTCAAGCACCATGTATTCTACAGTAAAAAATGCTTGACTACCTTTTTTTCACCATCCTCCCAGAACCGCCTGGAAATGAATGCGTACTGTCTAAAATTTAACACGTTTTCCTACAGTATCATTAGTTAGAATAATTGGAAGTGATCTTCAGCGTGGATAAGAATACAAAGCATGATCAACCATCAACCTTCTTTTTCTAATTCATCTGAAAAGATTAGACTAGCGGTGAATCAGCAACACTTTAACAAAGTCAGCTCACTGACTGTAAATTCAAACGTTGGCTGCTGACGCTAGTGTTTACTGTAACGTTTCCGTTAACACGTAACACTTGAAAGTTGGCTAACTGGTAACAATGACGTTAACTAGCTAGCTTACCGACTTGAGTTGAATTCCCTTTACAGCTGCCGCTGTCGTGGGGTCAGCGACTGGCTCTTCTCTGCGTTTTCCCAGTGTTTGCTTTCTTGATGTAACGTCAAAGAAATTGCAGCAGTGTCCCACCACGGGATACCATTGCCATTGTACATCACTGTGACAGTCAATGCTGGCGGGATGTCCCAATCCAGGTATCAGATCAAGCTCATTTTGATTAATGATCAGCATCCACCCCGTTTACCTTACTTCGATCATTAACATCAGCTTATGGCGATCGATGCCTTTAATGACCCACGTCTTGTGCCACAGAAGCACTGCCAGACAGCCTTGATGCCGGCACATTCAAATCCACATGGCTTGTGGCCACTCACCAGTGTCTGTCCACAGAGTGTCTCTTAGCTTGCCAACCTTTGGCCACCAGTAAAGAAAGTCTGTCTTTCTTAGTCGTCGTTTTTTACAGGAGCGAATTCCTCAAATTCGCCCCACTTCTTCCGTGATTCCACCAGGAAACCACACTTTCAGGCTGGTATTCCCTGGAGCCAGCATCGGCAACACGATAAGAAAATCAAAGCATGACTTCTAACCGCAAGAGGTGTCACTAAGTCACTAAGTTTGTTTTCCAGCGGGGAACTTGAAACTGTTTAATTTTTGGGTTGGGACTTTGCTGGGATCCTAAAGAGAACTGTTTTGGTGTTGAAAAAACAGACTCACTTGCTGCACTTAAAATGTATTAAACTTAAGTTACTTAATTTGTTTACTGGTTATTTTGTTACCATAAAATATGCCAGCATGCAGTTCTATTATCTAAGCTAATACATGTGTCGGATCGGGACTCTGTATCGGCAGATATTCAATTATAAAAAAAATCGGTTAAAGAAGCTGATCATTGGCACCCGGGTAGCGCAGTTGGTAGAGCGGGTGCCCATATGTAGAAGGTTACTCCTCAACACAGCGGCCGCAGGTTCAACTCTGACCTGACCTAAAAATGACCCAAAAACTATCTTGAAAAAGGATTGGACCATCACAAATTTCCATCATTGTAAGTTAGAAGGACTTTTTCCTTAACTATCATCCCAAAATTAAATTTTCTTCCTCCCAAATCCTTTTTTTTTTTCTGCCAATAGATAATAAGTGAACCAATAGTTTGCAGGACTGGCACTGTTTAATGTCAGTGCAGCAGAGTGGAAGTGTTGTCTTCAGCTCTCCTTCTGTCCCCCTGTGTTGTCCTGTCCCACCAGCTCCGGGTGGGTCTGTCAGCAGATGCGGTTCCTGGAGGGAAGCCGGGCCCGCGGAGGACAAAACAGTTGGTTATAGTGGACACAGTCGGACCCTCACTTCAGAGAAAAGGAGACCTTCTGGCCAACCAGGATACTTGTCTTTCAGCCCTCAGAGGTGAGATGCTGCCTCAGTTTTAATGCATCCTATGATAGAACTGTGACCTTTATTGATCTGCTTGTCTTGTGCAAATCTGGTGCAATCACACTGATTTTCCTTTCCGCACAGCACTGAGGCAAATCATCCTGGCCAGCGGCACCCTGCTGAAAGATGACATACACAAGGTAAACGTCAACGCCTCCCTCTATTGCAGAGTGGACATCTAATTCTCTTTGTCAGTGGCAAACAGTCAGTCTGTGATTTTCCGGTCTCTTTTCCTCACAGCGTCTCCACGACGTGGTGCTGCCGCTGTGTGTGCGTCTCCAGCAACAACAGTCCAGCAGCAGCACTTCCTGTGAGTCTGCAGGGGGCGTCAGTGGGCAGTACAGCAGCGCCCTCGCCCGACAGGAGTTGTACAGGTACTACCTTCATTTACACAAAGAAAGATTTACAAGTACAGTGTTTTTGGTTGCTGCTTTTAATTTAACGCATTTTGTGTGTCAACGAGTTATATAACCGTTTTTTACACTGTGATGTTAATCTGCTGACTATGATTTGGATTGAATAGCCAGTCAAGAACATTCCACTTTTTGGTTACAAAAACCAAATGTTACTTTCCCAAAACCCAGTTCAGAACAAAGATTCGCAAGAAGACGAAACTTTGTAGTGATCTGAACCGACTTGTCTCAGCTCAAATCAAACCAGCTGTGACTCAGCTGGTCGAGTCTCAGGGGCTGGTTATAAGTAAGGGACGTCCCCTGTTCCAACAGCCAATAGAGAAGTCAACTTGTAAAGTCAGCTACAAACTGTAGAAATAAAATTATCCGTAATCCATTTTATTTCTTTGTTAAAACGGTCAAAATGGCTGAGTTTGAGACGAAGGCCCAACGAGCATGGCGTGTGGTTGAGTGACGGAAGAGAGAGAGCTTTGTTGCCAAAACAGTGAATCCTGAATCTTGTTTTGGTCGTTTCATCACTAGAAATTCAACTGAAGCAAGCATCTTGCTATCAAATCATATTTAAACGCAACAAATGATATGTCCAGCCACAAAAAGAATAAAAATTGGAAGTTTGAACAGAGTAACAGAGAGTCGTTGCTATGGAGATGATGTACCGTCTGGTCGCATTGGTGTGAACTGGCAAGTTTTAGAATGTTGCAGACCAGCACGTTGCAAGTTATAACTTGTCAGACAGAGTGCCAGAATTCAACCTTTGCCTTCACATGTATTTATTTTACTGCACAACTGTCTGCCAAAGCTCCTGGTTTACAATAGATCATGTTTGACCTTACTTGTATGTTCTAGCAAAGATGAGAAAAATGCATTTTCTTGGCCGTCGTGCAGTGCATATCAGGCTAATATCAGTGTTTTTATTTTTGTGGATTTTCAGGTTATTGCTGGCTCTGATCCTGGTCCCCTCCCCCTGTTGGCCTCCCCCTCTGACCTGCGCCGTGTCCATCCTCAGCAACGGACGCAACGACCACAACCTTAAGGTGCTGTATCTGCTCTGAGGGAGGGACACACTGCTCTGTGGTACAGGCGTGTTGGCCCTGTTTTTCTTTTATACGTGCAAACTCGCCGCCTTTTGGTGATAAATGTTGTTTATGGTGTCAACCACACTTTTCACAATGAATCATGTTGATCTAAAGAGATTAAAGCTACAGTGTGTAGTTTCTGTCTCCCCCATGAGGAATTCTAAGAAATGACATCAACTGTTTCAGCGTCCACGTGATACAAGCCTTTGGTGATCGGGCACTGACCTCGTCCACACTGTTATTAGTAACCAAGGAGGACACAGAGGATTAACAAAACATGATGGACTCTTCAGAAGAAGTCATTATTACGGATCGACCAATTCTGGGTTTTCCAGGCTGATACCAATAACGTTTATTAGTAATTAATGAAACCGATAACTGATACCTGGAACCGATATGCATTTACAGTGAAAATGAAAATCTGTAAGTTAAAAATTAAGATCATAATACCCAGTAACAGTCAGATTGGAAGGTGAAGGTATACTCACGCTCGTATATGCTCAACGCATTGTTCGTTGCAGTACTCTCCTAATCATCAGAGGGCGTACAGAGAAAATAATCTGTGAATGAGCAAGAAGTAGTAGAGAAGAATAAACGGAACAATAGGCACAAAATAGAGAGAGACAGGAAACAGGGAGAGAAAGGGGTAAAGCTGTAACTAACTGTTGAAATGAAACAAGTTGAGTTTAGATCCCCCGCACAGCACTGAAATAAAAAGACATTAGGTCATTTTTATAGCTGGTTTGCCTCTTACTACTTATTATTACTTATTACTTACCAACAAAATTGTGTCACCGTGACACACACAAACATCCAGCAAACTTCATGGATATCAATGAGATAACAAAGCAGCATCACTGATCTGTTTTACAGTACATTCTGTAATCTAGCTCAGCAAAAACACAGAATCCATCAGCACGTTAGCGTGTCGTTCACTGTTTTGTAATTCTTCACTTCACCTGTTCACCTGACTTTACCAGTTCAGATAACCCACTCGGCTGTCCTGCTGTTATTACTGACATGTTAACCAACCACAGACACTTTTTACACAGACTCGTTTATGGACCCACAGTGGCACAAACACTGGAAAGGATGTTTGGCATTACATGCTGAATTAAATTAGATTTTGCTGTCAGTAATTTCAGTTTTTAATGACACTCTGTGCTCTCTCCCCTCTCAGGTCTCTACATTCTGTACTGAGGCTCTGACCATCTGTAACTCCCTCCTCCACCCCCGCCTTCCCTCCATCGCCCTCCCGTTACCACCCCTCACTTTGAAGCCAACCCCCGCCGCTTCAATCCTCCCGTCCTCCCAGGGAATTACCCCTGGACTCACTTTGCCGACGCTCCTGGGAGGCCCTGCCCCTGGTCCGCCCTTCCCCAACCGCCACACCCTCGGCCTTGGTTCCTCTTCCCTGCTGGGCTCCCTGGAGAACCACCTCTCCCTGGTCCCAGGGCTGTCGGGCCAGGCGCCCGGCGACATGATCCTGTCCCCGCACGGGCATCACCAGCCGGATCCTGCCGGGCTGGGCCCTCCGGAGGGGCAGAGGCCTGTGTTTGTCCGCTACGACCGCGAGGAGGCGGACGACGTGGAGATCTCACTGGCCAGTGACTCGGACGACAGCGTGGTCATTGTTCCACCAGGTATGCTCAACATGGACAGCCAGCAAGACGAGACGGCGGCGGCGGCAGTGGCGGCAGCAGCGGCGGCTGTGGCTGCAGCCAACTCTCACAACATGGCCTCCGCAGGACCAGGCACGCTGCCGGGAGGGGAGTCTGTCGCCATGGTCCCCACCACCACCACAACAGGAACCACGATTGACCGGCTCTCGCTCGCCAATGACCTTGCCACTTCCTCCCCTCTGCTCACCACCTCCACCGCCCCAATCAACTCATTCCCTGCCCCCGGCTCCTCAGTCGTCTCCATGGTTCCGCCCCTCAACTCCAGCACGCTCGCCGCCCCGCCCGGTTCCCTTGGCGACTCGTTGCCAGGCCGACCACAGCTCCAGCAGATGCTGATGCAAGCGTCCACGCCAAGCCAGCCCGGTGCCATGGCACTCCCGCTCCAGATGCACCAGCTGCAGAATCAGCTGAGCCAGCAAGGACGCCACCTCCACTCGCATCAGCCACCGCCACCGTCCGCCAGCAACGAGGACTCGGCCGTCATCAACATAAACAGCACTGACGAGGAGGAGGAAGAAGAGGAGGACGATATGGAGGACGACATGGAGGACGCCGAAGAGCTGGACGAGGATGACGAGGGCATGGACGAGGACGACGAGGAGGAGGATGTGAGCGACTTTGCCGACGAAGAAGAGCTGTACGAAGGGGAGGAGTATGGCGAATATGACGAAGAGGAGGGGGAAGAGCTGGGGGAAGAAGAAGAGGAAGAAGAGGAGGACGGGGACATCCCTCCACTGGAAGAAGCGGAGGACAAGGCCGGGGAGGTGGGGACTGACGGGGTAAAGGTGCTCCGAACGGCAGTGGATGACGGTGGGATGGCCGGGTTCAGCATGGAGGGAGAGGCGGAAGGAGGGATCGAGGAGATCCAGAACAGCCGCTCGCTCTTTGGGGACGACAGGATTAAGGTGCAGAAGGTGTGTAGTAGGAATTTATCCCAAAAGAAATTGTTCTCTTAAAAAAAGAGTCTTAAAGAGACCAATCCCAACATGCGTACGAGAAAAGACCTCTAGTGTTCTTCCCTGTCTCTTCAGAGTAACCGTAACCCATTAGCTTCAAGTCACCAAAAGGGACACCGTCCTGTCTGGCGCTGTCGTCACGACGGATTGATTGAGTCACGCAATTCACAACGTACATTTCCTGAGCTCTTTTCCTGAAATCACAAAGTGGAAATTCTTTATTAGGGATAACCCTTTGAGATGGAGCATTTAGTTGTCAAGGAAGTCCTTAGCGACAGAAATAAACAATCACGACTATAAACAAAACAGCCACAAAGAAAGGAAAAAAATGTAGGATCAGTCAATCATGTGCTAGTACTAGGCAGATCAAGAATTACATTGGATAGAAGTAATAATCTTGAAAGTGGTTAGCATGTTGTTGTATAGGTGTTATGGATAGCTACAGTTGGTTCTTTAATAAGAAGACAGGGTATTTTTAAAGGCTTGGAGAGATTAAATGGATAGAATGATTATGAGGTTATTCCAATCTGTAATCATTGAGGCTTTCTTAGCTGTAGAGGTAGATATGGCAGGAACAGAAAAACAAACCTGTGCCGAGTGGTTCAAATCATAGTTAGAGAAAAAGTTTACAATGACCTGTTTTTCATAAATAGGGTATATGAAATGTATACATTTATTAATAAACTGGTGTTACACCCCCCGGTGTTATCTCATACCATTTGTCAGGACATCATGTGATCCTGTTAGATTTGGTCTCTCGGTTGAATGTTACATACATACTGTATGTTAATACATATCTAACAAACCGTACGCCGCTTCATCGAGTTAAAAACATGAAATAATCTTAAAACTAGAGTCAAAATGTTCCTTTCCTACAGGTGGAGAGCATCGGAGTCCTGGAGGAGGCGCGGGAGGGGGAGGAGGATGAAAGCGAAAGGATGGATGACCCCACGATGCCACAGATCCTGTGCGTCACCGGAGGAGCACTGGAGGAGAGGGAGGAGAGGGAGGAGACGGAGGAGGAAGCAGCGGGAGGAGAGGGAGAAGGGTCGTGGGAGCAAGGAGCCAATGAGATTGAGCTGGCTGCCACCTCAGAAGAGTGCACAGCCAATCCGAATCAACAGGTTGGTACCATAGCTGTTACATCTCCCCTTTTAACACATGCATCCATGTCAAAAGACTTGAGGCGCTGTAAGAACACATTGTTCCATCATTTCTGAAAATGAATAATATATATGCACAAGTCCATCGCCGACTATAATCAGACTGAAAATCATCCATTTCTTCTGAATTCTGAAGAATATCCTAAATTAAGCACAGAATATACAGTGACACAATAGTCACACATGTTGTACTTTGAAATAGCTACATTGCAACAACATGAGGTGCTGTAAACAGGGAAGTAGAGCTGTGTTTCCAGCTAACAGCGAACTTCACTTATTTCCACACACACATTGCACATATATATATACACACACACACACACACACACACACACACACACACACACACACATCATTAGCTAAATTTAGTTGAAGATTCACTTAGCAAGTCTGTAGATCTGTTACAACTAGTTTGACAGGTAAGGGGAAGGAAAGAAAGAGAACGGAACAAAGGGAAACAATGGAGGCCGGCGATGGATAAAAGGCAAGGCACATTTCAGCAACAGGGCAATTCAAATAGCTTTACACAAAATCAGTTTAAAAAACAGTTAAAAAACAAAAACAGATAAAACACAAGAATAAACAGTTAAAAATAAAAATAGAAACAAATATAACACAAGAATAAAAGTCACAGTGCCGTACAAGAAATTGAACATTTAAGAAGAACCATTTCAAGAAAGGCAACATCAAAAAGAAAGGTCTTCAGCCTTGATTTAAAAGAACCGAGAGTAGCAGCGGATCTGCAGTTTTCTGGAAGTTTGTTCCAGATATGAGGAGCATAGAAACTGAACGCTGCTTCCACCTGTTTGGTTCTGACTCTGGGGACAGAAAGCAGACCTGTCCCAGAGGACCTGAGAGGTCTGGGGGGGTCACAGTGTAGTACCAGATCAGAAATGTATTTTGGCCCTAAATCGTTTGGAGATTTATAAACTAGCAAAAGCACTTTGAAATCAATTATTTGAGGCACAGGAAGCCTGTGTAAAGACTTCAGAACTGGAGTGATGTGATCCAGTCTCTTGGTCTTAGTGAGGACTCGAGCAGCAGCGTTCTGAATCAGCTGCAGCTGAGTGATTTTTTTTTTTTCTCTTTTCTTTTTTTTCTTTTTTTTTTTAGGGAGACCTTTAAAGACACTTTTACAGTAGTCAAGTCTACTGAAGATGAAAGGGCCAAAAGCCTATCAGAATAATCACTGACACCAGCCCAGATGTCTGTTTTCCCAATGACAGAGGTGGTTTGCTCTGAGACGCAGAGAATTGTGACTATAGTGCATCCTAGAATAAGTCTGAGTGTTATTTAGAACTCTCAAGATAATAGATAATATAAAGTTTAATACATTTCAGCATCTGGTTGCATAACCAGATGCTGAGTGTTTCTATCCCCTCCTTTTGTTTCTGTGTTTTTATTCCACTAATGTTAGATATATCAAGCTGGATTTGTTAGTGTTGTCACAAGGAAACTTGACCTCTCCACCTAAAGCTGACTCTTCAATTCATCAGGAGTTAGGAGCCGAACCTGTACAGGAAGCTGGTGTGAGTGATATCCAACCATCCAGTCAGCAGGAGGAGCAACTAGCAGCTGTTCAGGACGGAGATGCCCCAGCAACAGCAGACCCCGAAACCTTGTCAGGCCCGACAGAGCACGAGGAGACAGACGCTGCGCAGAGAGAGGAGATGAAAGCCGAGCAGCAGGAGACCGAAGTAGTGGAAGAGGATGGGAGTGATGGAGAGGAGGGGAAAGGAGTGAAGAGGAAGAGAGAGGAGCCACAGGAAGAGGCGGGCCAAAGCACAGAGAAGAAAAAGGTAAAAATTCCTGGCTAATTTGGGGTTCATGTTGACTTTACAGCATGGAGGAAAAAATTGTGAAAAGGTCCCAACAGGATGTTGGATCGGCCTGCCAGACGTGCAGCGTTGTTGCGATTGGGGAGGTAACGCCCGTCTAAATGTTCCGACTTGAATGTACAGGGACACGATTAGATAAAAAATATAAAAATAGAGGCTACCCCAACTGGTTCATCTGTAAACAAAACTCAAACTATCAGAATAATATAAAAATGACATACCACATATACAGTACATTATACACATAGTTGCTTTAAAGTGTCATTGTGGAAATATTTCCCAAAATCCACCTGTCAGATTTACCCTTCATCATCCGTCAGTGCACAGCAGTACAATCTTACCCCGGTTAGTAAATAAACGAGTTTTGCCAGTTCTCTCTGTATACGTGGTTGGGGAGGAATGACAGGAGTAACTCCACGTCCGGTGCAGTAGGTTGGGATCTTTCATCATACAGCACAAATAACACCCTTCAAATAGGCTATAATAAATTCAGTGTTTCTCCAGATGATATTACACAGTTATCCTGTTTCCACTACAGCTACACAAATATTCCTCCTTAAAATGGTTTAAATGTAAAACATACTCCAAACATATTACCCACTGTGGTACAACACACACACACACACACACACAATGGAGAAGAGAGAAATGTTGCAACGTTGCCTGATGGTAGCTTGTGTGCGATGCTTCCAATGTTTCTCACTCCCCTTTCGTCTTCATGTCTCTCCTTGGTCCGTCCAACGGTCCCACAAAAACCCTTCCCTGACTCATTCACTTCCTCACAACCACTCACCACAGACAACCTTGACTGCTAACAAAACTGACCAATCAGTATAATACACTTCAAAATAAAGGCACAGTATGTGTCAATATTATTCAGTTTACCCCACTGTTAAAGGAGAACTCCAGTCAATTTCGACACGTAACTCTGTTGTTTGGAAATTTGGAAGGAAACCAATCGGTGCAGCCTACACCGAGTTATCCTGCTGCTAGAGTTAGCAGCCAACAGGCTTAAACAGGGCAAGTTAAAATGTGTTTTTTTAGCCTCTAAACATGTTTAAAATGTCATTACATGTGCCTACCCGTGTGCAGTGATTCCTTCTGAGGAACACAGTGAACCTGACAGCTGTAAATGTGACGGAAACATCCTTAGTAACGACTATGTAGAAACAGGCTGTAACCTTACACCACAGTGGAGCCAGCAGAGCTTCAAGAGTTCAAGAGATATCTTGCATGTGCATAGGTAACTAAGCAACAGTGGCCTCTTTAACGTTTGACCTGCTGCAGCCGGCCTCTCCACTCTCCTGGCTCCACTGTGGTTTACATGAGTGTCTCTAATGATCCCAGATCAGGACTCAACAATTGTCTCTCTGTCTGTCTGTCTGTCTGTCTGACTGTGTGTCCGTCCCTCAGCTGGACGATGAAGCCATGGCCTCCATGTTGGCTGATTTTGTCGCCTGTCCGCCCGATGATGAAGATGGCGCCTCTGGATCCAACCGCTCTTAAATCTTTGCCTGAACCGATAACCGTTAACCATGGATGCAGCAGATACTGAATCATTAGTGACATTTTCCAGATTAAGTTACCTCATACAACAACTCCCTTATCATGACACCTTCCAGTCATTCTTCAGTGTTCAGATCATCAGGTAGAATGGGGCTTCCAGTTTTCTTTTTTTAACAATGTTGCCCACTTAAAACTTCATATTTAATGTACCATCCTTCAGCTTGTTTTAAGGCAAAAACTCATTTTATACCAGCTGAAAGAGCAGTCCATAGTCTACAGTCCCAAGTACAGCTGCCCAGCAGGGAGGTGAAATATAATCCTCATGATGCTAGCCTTTGTTCTTATAGTATCCTACAGTTAGTGTACGGAGGGGCTTTCTTGGATTTATGTTTTGTGCTCTGTTTTGTCATCACACTCATATGCTTTGTTATAAAAAAGTAAGAAAAAATAAAACCAGTTACATACACTACTTTTTCACCGCTCAGATTTAATCACAACAATAGTTGTCTTTTTTCTCTCCACGTTTGCAGGTGCAGTGGCATTTAAGGGTGAGGATTTTGTGTTTGGGTTGTCCGTCCGTCTGTCGATTCTTGAGAACGCCTTGAAAAAATTTCTTCTTTTATGGCAGAAAAATTCAAAGATGAGAAGAGTAGATTTTTTTGGTCAACCTCATTGGGTCATCACACTTTTTTTGGCCCAGACTCAGTAATTACTACACTAATTATTACAACATTTCACAAAAATGTCCTAATAGTTTGACTGCCCATTACGCTGTGATGGAGGCGAACACAGGGAATGTTGAAGAAAACGCAGCAGCCTGCAGCAAAAAGTTGGAACAGAAAGAAACAAAAACTTTTTAAGCCCAGTTTAGAAAAAAGATTTGCAACAATAGAAGTTGAAACTGCTTGCAACGCGCCGGTCTGCAAAATCTTCAAAGCTGCCAGTTTAGACCAATGTGACAGTGACGTGATGGTTCATCATCTCCATCGCAACGACTCTCTGTACTTCCAACTTTCAGGATTTCTGTGTAGCTGGATACATCCTTTGTTCTAAATATGAATCTGGATAACGTTAGTGATGGTGAGATGTTTGTTACAGTACATTTGTATTTCTAGTGTTCTTTGGCCAAAAAGCATTTTATTTCTCTGATTCACTGCTTTGTTCTAACTCCGCTTCAATCTCTAGCTCGCTCGACCATACACAATGCCCGCTGAGCCTCCATCTAAAACTCAGCCATTTAAACCACTTGACCGTTTTCAACATAGGAATAACATGGATTATTTTATTTCTAAAGTCTGTAGCTGACTTTACAAGCTGACTACTCTATTGGCTGTTGAAACAGGGGACGTGCCTTTCGTTCTAAACCAGCGTTTGGAGACGGCCTGCTGAGTCGCTGGCTCCACTAGCTTGACCATCAGCTTTAGTCAAGCTGACATGGGCTGGTTCAGAGCTTTTCCCAGCAATGTTCTGAAATGGTTTTGTCTTGTGAAGCTTTGGTCTAAACTGGGCTTTAGAGAACGCAACCAGGTGTCTCGCTGCAGTGTCCGATCACGTAACCTAGTGGTGATCAGGCAAAATGGAGACTGCTTCTTTGAACTCTATACTTGGCTACATACTGACATATTACTCTTTGCTCTTATTTTAAAAAAAAACTATAAAGTTTGGTACCAACAGGAAATTGTACAATATCTGCATCCACAGATGTCAGGCAAACTGCCTCTTTGGAATGCCACTGACATAAAACATATCTATCTTTCTCACACACCTTTTCCGTTTATTTAAATGTTAAGACGCTGTGAGCAGCTTTTTCATTTCCGTTATGCATTAGTGTGCATCAACAGTACTCAAAAATCCCCTTCCTTTTTTCCCTGAAACAACCACCATCTCATTGTTTTTCCTCATGATTTGGGTTTGAATGTCTCCTTATCTCCAGGCAACAGGCCTCTGTACTTCTTTGTGCATTAGCAAGAATGACCAATAAGAAAAGAAAGGACGCAATAATGAGAATATTTACGCATACAAAGAATAAATATGAACACCTTGGAAATACTTGGATATATTAAGTTGTGATTATGAGATAATGAAATGTCTGGGGATCTTTGGCCAATACTGTCCCTGTCCACTGCAACCTTCTCTCCCCTAATCTCGCATTGCCAGACCTACTGTATCTCCACAGCACTGCAAAGGATGTCTGGCAACAGGAGCAAACACTGCTGGATAGGAGAAAACACTTGGGGTTACTGTTCATCAATGAACATCAACATAAACACAAAGAAAGCCAAAAGTGCTGGACATCTGGCTAAAAATGAGGGACATCCCGCGGAGTTTCCGGCGGCACCTGAACAATCCCGTAAATGAACCGTTGTTGATTTAGACTAGTTCTCCCCTCACCTGACCCCCCGGCAGCTGAAAGAAAAGGTTCTCTGAGGAAATCTTGCCTATCAGTCTCTTCTCTGCAGTTTCTTTCCAAACAAAATGCAATATTACATTATCTCTACCCTCCCTGATTCCTTTTCCCTCCTACCGAGCAACTTTGGGAAAAAAGATAGATGACATGCGTTGCTCATTTCCCACCCACTCTTTGTTCTGTTTTTTCTCTGCTTTGCTTTTCTGCTGTTAAAAATCAAGTCTCGGCTGGTTTTGGCAACATGCTCTTTACATCAGCATCACTCAGGGTACGGGTCGTCTTTAGCAACTAGCTTTGTGTTACCATCTTGCCTTTGCAGATGCTCGGTCAGATTGGATGTTGTGTTTGTGGCGTTGGAGAAGTGTTTGTTGGAGAAGTGTTTTTTGATACGCTTAAACATTATTTTGTTTCTGTAAATAGACTGGAAACACAGGTTTGTAATCCGAGGGCTCTTTTCCACACTTGCGTTCTTACCTATGGTGTCCCCCAGGGATTAGTTTTGGGTACTGTCTTCTCAATTCACAATAAATGCTGCCACTGGAGTAGACATCTTATGGACTGTAAAATGTGTGCCTCTATGCTGATAATATAGAGCTCCTTAACCCCTAAAGCCTTACATACACTGCTATTGTAGCCACAATCTGCTCCTGTCTTTCAGATATTAAGAGCTGGATGGCACAGGACGTTTTAACAATTTAACCAACCCAAATCTGACATACTTTAATCTTTGTCTTGTTTCGGGTTACATCACAGCTGTGTCAGGGCTGGTTACATCATCATCTGGAGGATAAGATAATGTTTCGTAACCCATCAGACTTCTCATTTTATCAGATGTTTTGAGAACAATGGGAAGTTCTTTTGAAGATATTTAGTTCTGTATTTCAACCTGATGTCAAAAAGATTAGCAAGTTTTTGTGGTGAAGCTTTTGTTGTCAAAATATATGAAATAACTTTGTTTATTATAAAAAGACAGTAGAAACTTTGGACATCTTTTTTTATTATAAAAATAAGGAACATTTCAAACACTCTCAAAAGGCAACAGGTCACAAGCTTTAAAACTAAAAAGGATCCTTAATGCTATACAATTTAAAATATAAAATACATAGAATATTACAAAATACAACTTGTGCATTAGGGCGGTGTTTGAATTAGCTCCACCTTGGCTGTTTACATTTATCATCCTGGTTATGGGGACATCTGAGTGAGGCCTTTGAATGTGCATCAGCATGTTGGATGTGTTTCTATTCGCATCCCCTAAAACCGCTACGCAACGGCGACGCACCCATAGGCCACTCTCCAGTTTTTACTTTATTTAGTTTTTTGTCCTTGAAATAGCTTGACTGACTCACACGCCAATTAGCATGTTACCCAGTGGTTCCCAAACTGGGGGGCCTAAGTTTCAACAGTTATTAACTGATGTATCGTTCTGCTGCACTGCTACCACAGTCTGGACAAGTTTGGAAAAGACTGCCAGATGAATGTAAAGTAGACGACGAAGCTACACCAAATTTACAACTAACTAGACCTTTTTAAATAGGGGTTTCTGCAGAAAAAAGGTTTGGGAATCACTGCGCTAACCTCAGCACATGTCGCTAATGACGTACAGCTACAAGTGTCCGGGCAGGCAGAAGTCGTGCTTTGGTTACATGTATCTGTACTACTATTACCACTACAATGGCACCATCTCATGTCCCTTGTTTGATAGCTCCTCGACGCAACCTGGCAGAACTGGAAGTTGTTCTGTCCCCCCTCGGTGAAAACGGTCTCTAAGCTCTAATTTTTCCCCCGGTGAGCGATCATAGAGGAGGGATCATCGAGGAGCTACACACTTTGACAGCTTGATACAAATATTCAAACTCTTACAAGCCTACAAAATATAGGAATGTTTCTATTGAGGCCATTTTGTAGCTTTGCGTTTTGTTTATATACCACGTTGGTGACATTAATGCATATGCAGTTTTGTATTTGATCACTGGGTAGAGCATTGTCACCAGAAAGCATAAAGGTGTGTGGCCAAGGGGAAAGCTTACAGCTTTTCACCGTGTTAGTGGCTTGTCGGTAGTGTTGTGTTATTAGTGTGAAGTTGGAAAGCAGAATAAAACCTACCTGAAATGGACCAACTCAAATATACCTGTGCAACGTGGTGAGCATGCACCAATGTGAAATAAATAGGTCAACGCACTGAAAGATATTTAAAGTACGGACATTGATTTATTGCCAAACCAGTTCTTCCTTTGTGGCAGCGCTTTGGCCTAATGTAGGTCTGGTTAAAAGACAGTTTCTTTAACTTTTACCATCAAAGACTTCAGCCAGTATTCTGCCATTACTTAAAATTGGTGTACTACTTCATGTACCTCTTTCAAAACATCAGTTTTTGAGTTTTTCCTCCCACTGCTGGTATGTTGAAGTGTAACATGAGTGCTATCTCACAGACCCATCTGTGCAGCCCAGATATTGACCCAACTTCCTTTTGCAAATTTCTCTCCCTCCCTGCAAGGGTGGAACATACAAAGGACTGACTGAGAAGAGCAGAAGAGGGAGAGTCAGTCAGTGAGAGCCAAAGTGAGTGGGAGTGAGTGTGTTAAAGAAACAAACTGCTGGAAAGATTCAACCAGAGAATCAGAGCCGGATTTCTTTCATTTAGAAATGCCATGCTAACCAGATAACTGTTGATCTGTGAAGACTTTAAATAAGAGAGAAAGAAAAGAACTAGGATACTGGTAAAGGAAAAAAGAGAAAAGTGACAGAATCCAAACGGAGCCAGAGGACATCTTGAGAAAAAGAAGTCGACCCTCCTCTTCTTTGGAATCTGATACTCAGCTGTGAACACAATTCTGCATCCAGGTGAGTGTTTGTTACTTGGGTTCATACACCCCACGGAAGCTACATCTGTTCCCATGTTTTCAAATATGCTCTTTACTTTTAGGTGTGAAAGATATAATTGTTTTTTAAAGCCTAATAGTCTTAGCACATGGTGTCCTGTCAGCCATGTAGAACTAACCATAATTTTAGTGTTAAGATGCTGATAACAGTGAATGCACCGATGTGACTCAGCATTGTTACTAGACGGACTGCTGAGTTTACAGGAATATCTGACACTGAAGTGCAGGAACCTGTGGCTGTGTTTGCTCTCACCATCTGCATCTAATTCACTACTCACTTTTTTTTACCTAGTATCTATACTTCAACCTAAGTATTAACTTAAGTTTTTTACTCCAGTGAAAGTACTGACTTCAAAACTGCTTGAAATATAAACATAAATGTAATGTAAGGGATAAATCAAAGTCAAAATCAATACGCTTTTTCAAATTTGACGGGGAGTTTTAGAAACAATTTGCTCGTGGTACTTGAGTCGCAGAGCATGCAGCACATTCAAAAGGAGTTGCTCGGCATCCAACCAAAAAAATCGATTCCAGGTACAGCTAGGGATGTAGAAGGGTTGGCCGGAGTGTGACGGGACTTGTGTCATGTGCAGATGCGATGGATTGCGTACAAACCCATAGGGATGGTATGTGGAATATATATACCATATATATAGGGATGGAATGGTCTATGTTTATACTTCTGTTAGAATAATTTCATTATCAAGAATAGACAGAAACCTCTTAAGTTGTAATAGAGTTTGTTTACTTGCAAGTAGAATCCGTTTTACAGTACTCACAGCATCAGTGAAGAAAAACAAATGCCCAAAAAGCTTTCTACATCAGTTCTTGTAATACAGTGCAGAATGAGATAAATCACACAGTCACAATAAAGCAGTAATGTTGACTCACACAGGCCAGGGGCGCCTGTTCTTTTCCCAGCGTCACACCGTGCTCCAGACAAGGACAAGGCAGCGGCTCCCAAATACCGGAGAACAGCAGTAACATTGTTCTGTCTTGTCATAATACAAACAGTTTTAACACTGATCAGATAAAAACTATGTACAGTATGCAACGGAATGTACTAACACATCCCCACTTTTAGAACTCTTTGCATCCTCAAAAATACAATAATGCAGATTCAAAACGTCTGTAGATTAACATAATTCCATTTATATTTTTACCACACATCAACAATTTAATGATCTCAATTAACGCCAGTTGTTCCTAAACATGTAAGACAGGAACAGATGAATTACACATATTTGCAAAACAGCTTCTCTTGTCTTCGATAAAAAAATCTTAAACCCAGTAAAAACAGTTGTAAATGTACCAATGGTACATGCAGAATGTTCCAAACAGGTGTTGGATGGACATGCTGTGGCCTGTTCTGTCGTAGATCTCCATTTAACTGCCAAGTTGTCTGTGACGCAGGGAGATCTCCGTGATATTTTCTCTGTCCCAAAGATTTTAGTTTCGGAATTTTTTCCAACCAATATGACGGATCTCATCTACTTTGGAATATTACCATCAGTCTTGTTTAAAGTACTTGAAAGTGCTACTAATACATGCTCTACTTCCAAAAAGGATCTTTTGACTAGTCACCTTTTACAATATTAGTGGAGTAAAAGTCTCAAAGTATCTGATATTTCTCAGATTCTTCTTTTGTACTTTGGTTATAAACTTTATTGTGGCTTCCTTATAGTAATAAAACATAATATTAAGGTTTCCACTCCTTGTTAAACATCAATTTCAAAGTCTTTCCCAGAACTTTCCAGGCAAAATTACCTCAAGTTAAAGGACCAAACACTGCATATTTGGAGAGTTCAACAAAGAGCAAAGTAGAAACAGAATTTTCAATTTTGCATGAGGAAGGATCTTTCACTCCAACAGATGCAAACATTTGTGTGGGTGTACTGTTATCTTTATCAGCCCTCGTCTGTTCCACCGGCGGCAGCGCCTGCAGCAAGTACTTCCATTATTATGCTTCCTCTTCCTCATCCTTAGTTGAGGCCTATGGTTTTGGCAATTTGCAACAAACAGGCATTACATCACCGACATTTGAATGGCGCGTGCATCAACGTGTAATCTAGGAGCAATGATCCACTGCTTTGTTGCAGTCTCACAAATTTGTGCTGATTTTTATTTTGTACAAGTAAGGGAGATGCTTAGTGGATATGTAGTGGAGTAAAAATACTGTAACAAAAAAAGTAAAATATTGTACTTTGTACACACAAAATAGGGTACAACTATTATAAAATATGACCTCCATGGGCCCTCAAAATTCCTGTGTTCCACATTATTAGCCAATGATGTGGCCCGGTTTTCCAGAAGGGGCTTGTGTCAAAATCTTTGTTGGTTTACATTATGCTCATATACAACTGCATAATGCAATGCAGTATTTCATTGTCTTAGCAACTAAATGAAGGCACAGACTAATAAGTGGTGCCAAAAAAAATATATATATATATATAATATATGTTGTCCTAGATGGATAACAACAGAGTGCCAGCATGTTGCTGGTGTCCCATTCCTGTTTAAATGTTGAACCACAGATGTAGTGTCCGGGTTGACAACGTTCAATTCAATTCAATTTTATTTATAGTATCAATTCATAACAAGAGTTATCTCAAGACACTATACAGATAGACCACACTCCAGAATTTACAAGGACCCAACAGTTCTAGTAGTCTCCTCCTGTTCCAAGATCAGAAGGCCATTTTATTCAGGTCCCTACGAATTTAATGTTCTGTTTATGCTATCCCACCATTAAAAGCTTGTTTTGATTCCAAGTTTGCAAAAATGTTTCCACATTCACACATTTACCATACACTACTTACATCCCGTTGTTCATAAACTTCTTTACTTCTGCACACATGTGGAAATCTAGTTTGCAGTATAAATATTTATCTATATCTTTGCATGCAGCAATGGAACATAAGTAGCCGCTAAGACACTTAATAGTCAACGGCTTAAAATCATTAATAGTCTGGATATCAGGCTGCACCATTAACACTTTTGTGGCTTACAAATAACACATCCTAAATCCTAGTATGCCTAACAGCCGTATCAATGTCCTCGTGCTGAATATGATCCTAGTATTAGGGCTTTTGTATCTGCAGGCAACCAGCTGTGTTTACACTGTGGGCTAATGCAGTGTACACACATGCATACACACATGCCTGCACACTCGCACGGACTGCTTCTGGAAACTGCAAACACACTGCCCAAACAGCATGCAGTGCATGGTCATGCCTGGGTTCAAAGCTCCAGTTTGATTATACAATTTGTATAATAGACTTAAAGGTGTTGGTCTGAGCCTAAAACCTGGGAACAAAGAAAGATTTCTGAGTGAATATTTTGTAGCAGTGGGCAGATACACTGTAAAAATATTGACGTCACCCATTGGTTTGTGGACTGCCGTTTTAGAATCCTCAAATTTGGGCATACGATCATCGCCAACTTGTTTTTTTGTGTAATGATTTTTGACGAGAGGGTAGAGCTTGGAAGGAAGACGCGGCCAAGGATGCATGGTTCATGGTTCCAATGGCGCTGTGCTAAGGTAAACGCTGAAGAGGCAATGTTGCCAACCTTTTTGGAAGTGAGTCATCCACACAAATTGGTGCCATTCATCTGCATGCACTGCAGTACACGGAAAAAAGGCCAACTTTCCCTTAAATTACCAGCTAAAGCTAGCCATAGCTAAATAGTTTGGATTGCAGGATGCTGAACAAGACATTTTAAGGCAACCAAAATGTTCCAACAACCTTTTGATGAGGTGAGAGGGTCTAAGTTTAAGATGAAAACACAGACAGACACCCAAAAAGAAGTTCATGGCAATCTAATGGACACAGTGCCACGGTTAGCATTGCTAAACATCTGTCCTGATTGACAGGTCGGATGTAGCCACGCCCCAAAAGCATGCCCTGCTTCCCTGTCTAAATAATTTAAATGCACCATAGAGAATAGGACATGTAATAATATATCTCTTTTAATAATTGTCCAATCTTTTTCTCTCGCACAACTATTTTTGCCCCAGCTCTGTACAGAGTTTAGAGCCCTCCATGACCATTCAAATTGGTTAAATGAAATGCCAATAAACCAGAACACGTTTTCCTCACATCCCCAAATGCTATGTGTGGAGTTACCAGACTTTCCTTTAGCGTGCTTTGAAGGGGGGTCTGGCAAAGTGAGATTACATTAACACCAACTCACTACTGCTTTTATTTTGAAAGTCAGAAGCCAGTAACAAAAGTCTTATTGGTCCCATGAATGCATCTTGACTGAACATGCCTTAATTTTTTTCCTTTACAGTTTATTAATCTGTGCACAATTGTTATTTTGTGTTTGCGTGGGGATAGCACGGATAGCTCAGTTGGTAGAGCGGGCGCCCACATGTTGATGATGATGTTGTTTACTCCAACATGCTGACTATCATCCCCCCCCCCCCCCCCCCCCCCCCCCCCTTCACGTTGTCAACTGTCCAATCAAAAAGAAAGGCCAAAAAAAGCCTCTGTAAATATGCTACAGAGACAAATCAAAATTTCACGTTTTGCTTAGTTTGTCAATACTAAAAATATATCCACCATCAGTATTATTTTCTCCATACTCAGGGCTTAGAGAAGAATGAGAACATCAAAGTGAACCGTGTTCTTTTTATTAATACAAAGGTAGCCGCAACATTCATCCATGCTACAGTACTATTATTACTGTACATAGACATCTCAACCGCAAGTCCCATCCTGCAACAGTCCTGTGTATTTTAGACCACATACTTTTTGCATTATTCACTCATTTGCATCAGTGGGGTTCAAAACATTTGCTTACTTTCAGAATGATATTCAAATTATTACTAGGGAAAGACACGCATGTCAGCGTGTCAGTGCACTCAAACACAATATGTAACACCTACAGATTATTCAATTTTGAGGAACACTTTGATTCCAAAGACCTTCTGGACAATCTAAATGCTTATGAAATCTTCTAATTTGTAAACATAAGTGCAAAATTTACTGTAAAAATATGTGGTCTTCCTCAGAAACATCACCATGATCATCTTATCTAACTACCAATGCTGCTCTGTTGACGTGTTGATCTCGGGAAAGCCAGAGAGTCACTTGATAACCACCTTTGAAGGGTTAAGGGGCTTGGGTGTAGGTAAAGCCACTTATCCAGAACTTATCCACTTCATGCTGTATTGCTGGGTACTATAGGTTTGAGTTGAAGCTTTTCACCGACTGCAAGTCCTAGGTGGACCCAGAGCATGCTAGGAATTGTCGGCCTCTCAGCTAATTTAACAGCTGATTGGTTTAGAATCAACTCAACATGATGACGTTTTGTATGAAGTTTTTATTGATTTTGAATCAAAGGGTTTTTAACTGCCATTTGTCTGATTTAAAGGCTTATTCTGTACAGAACACACGTTGTGTGTCTGATAGTGCCATTTCAAAGTCAAAGAGACTAAATCTGTTCAGATCATGGATCACATACAATCTATTGTTAATTAAAAACGGCAACCGATCTTATGTAGAGCATATGGGAGTTACTCTATCACAATTAAAACAACTAGAGACTTGTACAAGCTGATATGTGGGTCTAACACATTTAAAAAAAAAAGGGAATCAGACCACAGTGTTTCTGTCACTTTCTGCTCAACCTGAAGGCTTCTCGAAACAGCTAGAAACTTTCCGACTTGAGAGCAGATTTTGGTCACCGGCCCCGGCTGCTGCTGCCTTTTCGCGTCCAATTTACAGGCGAGGTGCAGTTCATCTCAAATGAGCTTCTTGTCTAAATGGTAACATAATTGAGATATAATTGATGCAATTAAGAGTTGTTTGGTCCAGTGGGAGGGGCTTAACATATATAAACCACTGGCCACCTAAGCATGGGGGTCAGTCAATCAAAAGACAGGTGTCGTGTAACTTTGAGAAACTTTGCGAGTGAAAACCTTGTGATTTTAAAAATACGTTTTTTGTTTTGTTTCTTATGTTTATGATGTAGATGGCCTGCATTGTTTAACTACTTTTTCGAGAAAAAAAGGACCTTCACGTTTAGCAACTCAAGCCATTGTGTTAGCAACTTTTTTGTTCAGATTCCAAACGCTTTAACATAATGCTTCTGGAGCAGCAAGACAGGAGTTCAATTCAATGTTACTGATAGTGTCAAATCACAACACAAGTTATCTCAGGACACTTTACAGATATAGCAGGTCTAGATACCACACTCTATAATTTACAGAGAGCCACAAATCCCCCCAAGAGCAAGCATTCGGTATGTACAGTAAGTGGCAGAGGCAAGCACCCACATGTTGTCAGGTAAAGTGGTCATCAACATGCTGTTATGTGTTTATGTCCTTAGATGGAAGTCTACACTGTAACAGTGGCAACTGGAACATCAGAGTATTCAGGAACTAACAATTACATCTTTGTGACCCTGGTGGGGGAGAAAGGAGAGAGTGAGCGCACCCTGCTAGACAACCCTGGACTGGACTTCTGTCGCGGAGCAGTGAGTGCGAATAATAAGCATGCTGATGTGTGTTTAAATTAGATTACAGACTACTTTAAATTTGATTTTCTTCGGGGCTGAATTATGTGGTATCAGATTGGTGCTTGAGTAGCACCGATACCAGCGGTGATAACAGAGCCTTTTCCAACACTGATATTGGTATATCTGTAGTTTAAAAAGTGATCAAAGGTATAATTTAATCCTTTCTCCGCCATCTTTGTCAGGTGGATCAGTACAAGGTAACCAGTCCTTCACATTTAGGCTCTCTGCTGCTGGTCAGACTGCAGAAACAGAAGTACTGGTTGGAAGATAACTGGTTCTGTCGCTACGTCACAGTGGAGCCTCCAGGTGGAGACAAAGTGCTGACTTTCCCTTGTTACCGTTGGCTCATAGGAGACGTCAAGGTGGAGATAAGAGAGGGAACAGGTGGGTAAGACTCAAAGCATTTAGAATCCTTTCATGGTCCCTGATGGTCAGCTGTATTGGTACCGTTGAGCAAGGCAACCAACTCCAAAAGGATCCCGTGGAGATGGGA
Source organism: Etheostoma cragini (assembly GCF_013103735.1). Lineage (NCBI taxonomy): Eukaryota > Metazoa > Chordata > Actinopteri > Perciformes > Percidae > Etheostoma > Etheostoma cragini. The sequence continues at coordinate 8,801,719 of NC_048425.1, forward strand.
TCTGGTCTGTAGCCGACTAGTTATCCAGGGCTGTAGCTCTTACATTGCAATGGATACATTGCAGGGTGCCATTCTCATTAATTTGACAGCCAAGGATCAAACCCTGGGTTTTATTTTTTATTTTGACACAGTGACATGCAAATCCCCATGTGTGGATTCATTCTGCTGTTTTATAATCCTTTGTCCAACTGAACCTGCTATGAACCAGCCTGTACTGAGATGGCTAAATTAGTGAAGACTCAGAGGAGCAGTGCACAGTTACTTTCCATTTTAGCGTGAAATTATTATGTGGAACAAAGGCGAGAGAAAGTTTTGATATGTCCATCGCAACTACAACATGGATAAGGTTGGGAAAGATGGTGCTAATGTGGCCCATAAACTGTGGGGACGATATGGCTAATGCTAGGCTACTTATAAATACTTGGTTTTGTTTTAAACAGGTTTATTAGCATTCAGGATTTGGGTTCCATCCCCATTTTTTTGTAGCAATACCACGCAACTGGACAACAATTGGTTGCAAGGCTGAGGACAATTCCTGTGGGCCTGATAATTAATGTAATATATCCATGCATAACCCCAACCAAAACTAGAAGAAGTACCAAATAAGGTTTTCCTATCAAACAATGAAAATGTAAAAATGGCCTTGTCGTGGGAGAATAAATTGATGTTTTGGGGGTGGGGGGGTCAGTGGTCATGAGTCCCTGTACAACTGTAATGTTGCTTAAGGTGCACTTTCCTGTCTCACTTCTCTTCCTGCCTGTGTAGCGAAGACACTGAGGGACGACTCCTTACCTCAGCTGCTGGCACACAGGAAGACAGAGCTGCAGGAGAGACAGACCACTTACAGGTCAAACACACACAACACAAAGATTTACTCTCCATACTGGATGTGAGTTGCATGTATTAATTTTGTATATTGCTGTGTGCTTCTGTCATTCAGATGGGTAACATGGGCTCCAGGGATCCCCAGATGTGTCGACGCTAAAACAGAAACAGATTTACCTCAAGACGCCCGCTTTGACAATGAGAAGAGGAGCGACTTTGAACATTCATTACACTATGCGTAGGTCTTGCGCACACACATTCACACACACATGTACATTTGTTTTTCAACACTTGTGAGGACCCTGAACAGACAATACATTTGACAGTTCAGGGTAGCTAGCCTCTAACCTTAAAGGCCCTGACACACCAAGCTGACCGTTGGCTGTCAGTCCTAGTTGGGCTGACGGTGAATGACCGTCGGCCTAGTCTGTGGGGTGTGTTCCAAGCACCCCCCTTCATCTGCCTTCTTTTGGCTTGAAAACAAGAGTGAGGAAAGGCATACACAAGGCTCGTTTTTCATCTCATCTGATCTATCCAATACACATATAAGGGCTTTCAAAAATTACATTTGAATGTTCCTTTTAAAAAACACAGGTACAACCGATAGGAATAACTATTTTTGGGACATTATGTCCATGAGATGACCTACAACAAGATATACAGAATTACTGCACATACTATACATACTTTATTCCAACCATAACATGTCTTTTAAAAGATCTCTTCATACCCACACATTACAATAAAAGTTAAAAAACTAATATTCTACTCAGAGATATTTAATACAAAAACTGTAATAGCCCTCTCTCTATGCACCGCTAAACAATTAGCCAGCTAGCAATAGCATGCAGGCTAGCTTTCTAAGCAGCCGGTCAGCCTCTAAATTAGATAGATAGATAGATGTTTATTGATCCCAAGAAAAATGGGAAATTCCAGTGTTACAGCAGCAAAATCAATCACAAAGCACAGAATATAAATATAAATGAAATACTAGGAAAAATATGCACACATGCAATATACATGAAATAATAATATGAATAAAATAAAAGAACAAATATTTGAATATGTACAGGATTATAAAACTAAAATGTTAAACTGCTTAAACAATATGCTAAAATGTATGCTAAATGTAAATAAACCAATTGTGCAGGTTGCCCTTAGTGCAGTAGTGTGGTGTCTAAAAGTCAAATGTAACAACTTGATGTCACAGACGTCATGGCAACTAGTCCCTGGCCGTCGGCTGGGTGTGTCAGGGCCTTAACGTTTACCATCACAACTAAACGCATACCTTACCCTTACCTAAACATAATTTTAAACTTGAATTTAAAATCAAGTTCAACCCGTCAGATGAGAGTTGAGCTTCTACAATGTGCAGTCTATCTCAATGCCCTCTCTCTTCTCTCCAGCTTGCTGGAGTTGTCTCTGAAGAAGATGGCCATCAGGTTTGGAAAATCCTGGAATGACCTGGACGATTTCAAACGGATCTTCTGGAAGCTGCGTAGTCCCATAGCTGGTGTGTATATACACACTATGTACTCCACCCAAAACCTGATGAGAAAAATGACGAAAAACTAATGGCTGGGCAGTTTTCTATTAGACACTACATTTCTAATACACGAGATATGTGTAATGTTTGATAAACACTACTGGTTCTCAAACCTTTTTTAATAATGTACACCCTGGGGAATATTCTCTGAGCCCAAAAAAAAACGAAGCAATTTTTGGTAGAAAAAAAGTCTTTATAAAGAGTTACATCACAGCGCTGGACCACCACTGTCTGATTTACAAAACAACAACATTGCAACTGAAAGAATCCATAATAGGTGAGGGTACACTTTCTAGTTAAAAATGTGTGTAAGAGTTTGTGTTTTCTGAAGTTAGATGAGTTTAAATTAACATATTGAAACAAAAATCTCACGTACCCCCCTGCAGTACTCCAAAGTACCCCTAGGGGGTACCCCATTTGAGAAACACTGCCTACACAGTTACTTGTGTGAGACCAGAGGTTTAGTTCACTGAGTGGTTTCACACAACTAAGTAGTACTATGACAAACCTGAGACAAACTGTGACTTTCTTCACTTGCAAAATTATCTTTTAAATTGACGGACTTCATAAGTGTAAATCATGGCTCAATTCAAATGGGATTGAACATGTATCATCTCTCACATTTCACTACCCGACCTATTTTTATGAAATAAAGTCCCATGGGGTCCAGCGGAAGCAGATGGTCTTGCCTTTCTAGTAAACATTTACTCACCAGATTTAATCACTCACCCAACATGTGTGTGCGTTTCACTCAGAGTACTGCATGGAGCACTGGAAGGAGGACTCCTTCTTTGGCTACCAGTGTATGAATGGCTCGAACCCAAGGATGATCAAAAGTTGCAAGAAGCTTCCTGAGAACTTCCCTTTGGTAGCAGACATGGTGCAGAGCTCCATGGCTCCCAAGACCAACCTGGACAAAGAACTTAAGGTGGACATATGGTCTACATCTGTTAATCATCTAGACAGGGTTTAATGTAACTCCATAAACTGCAGAATTGTTTTACTTACTGTATGTCTTGAACCTGGTCAATCATTTAATTCTGCTTATTTCCTGTCCAGGCAGGGAATATCTACCTGTTAGACTACGCCATCTTGGATGGGGTTCCCACCAACACAATCAGGGGTAAACCTCAGTACATCGCTGCTCCACTCTGTCTCCTGTACCAACATCCAGATAACGGACTCATACCGATTGCTATACAGGTACATCGTTCACACCTATAAAGCAGACCTGCACTATAATAGTGAATGACCTCAACGTGTCACTGATGTGCATGCACACAATCACACAGACCCACATTATATTCAATAAAACTTTGGTACCTGTATATTTTGCAATTAAGTCTTTGGGGGAAATGGTTTTGGGATTTTCTTTTAGAACGAGTTGTTAGACAATTAAAGCTTTTGTGCATGACTTTTTGATATTAATGAATGTCCGTTACATTCAAGTCATTGCCAAATGAATTGCTAAAAACTGATTAAGACTTTCAGCTCCACACAACTCTCTGTATTTCTCACTATGAGTTGGTTCAGAAGATTGTGTCATCTGGTGACTTTCCCACGCAGAAGCTCAAGGAAAGATAATTACCTCTTCTAAAGAGTCCATCATGTTTTATGAATCCTCCGTGCACTCCTTGGCTACTAGCAACTGTGTGGAGGAGGGCTGAGGGTGTGTGTGCAATCACAGAAGTCTTGTATCATTTGGACGCACCAACAGTTTTGTTGTCATTACTTAGAATTCTTCATGGGGGCAACAGTAGATTTAAATATGACAGTATTGAATATGAAAGTCTAAGAATATTAAATGAAAACCCTAAAAAAAAGGATTAGTGAATGTATCCTGAGAATACTGAAAATATGAGATTGTTGAATGAAAACCTGAAACTTCAGAATGTGTACCTGAGAAATATTGACAACATAAAACTGAAAATACTGCATTTAAACCTGAGAAATATTTATACAATCTCAGAATACGGGATGTCATTTTCCCAAAACATTCTGAAAAAACTAAGGTAAACCTGTGAACAAGTTGTAAAAATCTAAAAACTGAAAGAAGGAAAGTGAATGGATAATTATTATATACAATTAAATTATATGAACATCAAAGAAAGGCTGTATAGCATTTTAAAATCCTATGTTGCAGGTACTACTCTAATATAATAATCATGTCAACATCATTTTGGTTTTAAATATATTATATATTATTTTACCTTTCATATTTATTCTGTTTTATTGTGTGTAATTTTCATGTATTCATCATGTATTGGAGAGTGCCCAAATTAAGCCCCTCTCATATTTTGCATCTCTCCATCAAATCTTATACTGATTATGTGTATATCAATCAATAGGATTTGCATATGTGTAAACCAATAAACTAAACTAAACCCTACAGTGGAAACAAACCTCGTGAATAAAATCTGAACTTCATAAGGTCTGGGAGGTCCTAGATAGGTAAAGTTCAGGTTTCCTTTTATGCGGTGGAACAGGACTGTAATAGTTTCCTTTCCTTGTCTTCAGCTAGAGCAGACTCCAGGCCTGGACACGCCCATATTCCTGCCCAGAGACCCGCCCCTGGCCTGGCTATTGGCCAAGATGTGGGTGCGTCACGCTGAGTTCCAGGTGTTCCAGCTGCTGTCTCACCTGCTCAGGACTCATCTGGTGGTGGAGGTGTTTTGTGTAGCTACTCTGAGACAGCTGCCTGCTGTGCACCCTATATATAAGGTGAGCCCTATTATTCAGAGCTATAGTTTTTTGGGAATATTTAGGCCATGTCTGAGACAATTTTTTTTTTCATAATGTGGCTTTTAGCCGGGTAAATACCATAAACATTTAAAGAAATGAACCAACAGATCCCGTTGTTCTGGACAGAGACCAGTGAAGGATATTAGAAGCACTGTTCCGGTGATGGTTGAGCGTTACTGCGCAGCCTCCAACTGAGGTTGACAACGTAGATGTGACGTGAGCAACGTGTCTGAAAGTTGTAAGTCTTCTGGTAGCTGTGCAAGAGAAATCTCAACCATTCCCAATCTTGCAGAGACGGAGAGCGTAGGAGATAACATAGGCAAAGGCTAATTACTGCTAACTAAAATGCTAGTTAACATTATTAATTAAACCTAAAAAGCTAATGTAAGTCCAAACTGTCTGCGAGCTTACCCTGTACTATACGGTGATTCCTCTACTGTGCAACAGTAAGTCATGTGATTATGACACAATTGTTAGCCTATTTGTACAAAAACGTCTGCTACGGAGCCACAAGGTGAGCTACAAGGTAAAGGAGCCTTTATACATTGTTGTGTTTCTTTAGAAATAAACAACGGACAAATTGAGTCTTGAAACACTGCAGATGTAAAGTTATTTGCTGTCAAAGTGGTGCCAAAATGAATGGCAGTCAATGGGTTGCTAACAGCGGGCGATGGCTTGGTAGCATCAAAATGGCGCCATATGAGCTACGCTTAGAGAGGAGAGGCTTACCCCCTTGGTAAATACCTAATTTTAGCAAAAGCAAAAAATATTAAAGAGCCCCTATTATACGTTTTCTCTGCACCATGATGGTACTTCTGGGGTCTACTAGAGTAGGTTTACATGCTTTGATGTTCAAAAAACATTTTATGTTTCTCATACTGGCCATTGCTGCAGCTCCTCTGTCTAAATAACTAGCTTTGCTTGTTCAGGCAGCACCAATGGGCAGCACATATGAAAACTGGACTTCTCAATCTGTGACATCACTAATTGAGGAATTTCAAATAGAAATGTGGATGAGGCATTTCAGACAGTAGAGGAAAAAGGGGGAGAGAAAGATTCATTTGGAGTGAAATGTTTGAAGTGGAGTGAAACTTTATACATCTATTACATGCACAATAAACCATATTACACACTACAAGAAAATAAAAAAAAAAGATTAATAAGGGCTCTTTAATAAATTAGGCAAATGTAACTTTTCATCCATCCACACAACGTTCACTACACTTTAAAACAAGGCTGCGTCTAGAAAGATCGCCCGTTACTCCAAATCGTTCATTCCCTCTGTTATTAAGTTGCTGAATGCAAAGTAACTGACTGTAATGTATTTTCCACAAACGTAATTTTGGTTATGTATTTTAAAATGGTCGATTGAAATTTCTTATGTATGTGCAATATCTTAATATTTTCAAGCTGACACTCTCCCATATGCCTTTTAAATTGTGCTCCCTCTGTCCTCTAGGGGACTGTAGTAACTGAATTTCTCTGTGAAGATAAATAATCTGTAATGCACTAAGGAGACAGGAAGTATTTACCTTTTCACACCATTGGGGCTTTTTAAGTTATAGAGAGTCCTTGACATAATAAATCCCTTTAACCTGCAAGCTTTTCATTTGAAACATCTACAGGAAGTGCTGAGGTCAAATGATGGTGGCTTATCAAAAATCTAAAAAACATCTGTCAAAATACAATCCACTGTAAATAACTAGGGAATAAAAACAACCCTGTCACTGTTCGTCATTTAACGTGTGACCTATTAGAGTACAGGTAAATCTTTATTTAGTAACCGCTCAGTTATTCGTTCTAATGTTTGAGACTTTCCTAACACAGGTACTGTATGTTGCACCCTGAGTAGTTTTTTGTGTTTCCCTCCTGCAGCTCCTGGCTCCTCATCTGCGCTACACTCTAGAGATCAACTGTCGGGGGCGCACTCAGCTCATCTCTCCTAATGGCATCTTCAAAAGGGTGCGTCACTCACAAACAGTAGTTTTGGCATTTGGAAGTTAGTGGATGTGGGCTTGAAACAATTTTTTCCAGAGACTGTTAATGCCACTGGGCTTTCCACCTCACCACAGCCACATTATTGATCTTTAAAAAAAAAACAGACACAAGTGCTGTGTTGAACAATGTGATGACTGTTATAATGTGGTTGCTCATAAGCGGTTGTGTTGGTTTGTAGGTTGTGTCCACAGGTGGTGATGGCCTGCTGATTTTGTCTCAGAGGGAGTACAAGGAGCTGACCTACCGCTCCCTGCAGCCTCGCAACGACTTCTCTGACAGAGGAGTATCCCAGCTGAGGAACTACTTCTACAGAGAACACAGTCTAATGATGTGGGAGGCCATATTCAGGTAGCCCATCCTACAACACAAGCTGTGTTCCAACCCGTTCTCTCATTCACTATTCCCTACATAGTGTTTATTAAATAGTCAACTGTATAGGGAACGAACAAACAAGATTTTGGACACTGAACTGAATACATTGTTGCGTCAGTAGATGTGTTGGTTATTTGCATGACAGAGGCATGCACACCCAGCATCAGGTACACAAACCAAAAATACTTTCAACATGTCCCGTAAACAGAGAATAGTAAAAGACTGTATACATAATACAATAGAGAGACTCTAAATAATGTTAATTTATACTTTACTAATTCCACAAGGGAAACTATAATACTGGGTTTAATGATGAACAGTGGCAATTATAGTGACAACTAATGGCAGTGAGTAATAATTAAATAAATAAAACTAAAACTAATACTACTACAACAACTACCACTACTACTAGTAATAATAATAATAATAGAAGTGCAAGCGTTTTTATTATTCCACAGCTTGCCTCCCTACTTGCACAGGTTCCACCAAAACAAGTTCCTTCCAGAGGCTATTTTGCAGAGGCACCATGGCTCCGTGCGGAACCTCCTCCGCAGCGCTGTGGAGGAGAGTCTGGTATTGCGAGACTACTGTAACTGTGCCTCTTCCTTCAGTTTTGTCTCAGGTATGGTTAGCCTGTTCTACCAGTCAGACCAGGATGTGCAGGAAGACCTGGAGCTCCAAGCCTGGATCAGAGACATATCACAAGAAGGCTTTGCAGAGCTCCCCAACTTTGGTCAGTTATTGATATTTTAATACTTTACATTTAAAAACCCTTTTTCAACTGCGATTTTTTTTTTTTTTACAAATCTTCAATCTTACAACCATTCATGTGAAGTGCTGTAAAGTTGTATGTGTTATTTATTTGAATGTTGATGGTGGATGTATGTTCAGGTCTGTCCAGTACGCTCAGTACCAGAGAGGAGCTCTCCACCCTGCTGTCGGTGTCCATCTTCATCAGCACAGCCCAGCATGCTGCCACTAACAACGGACAGGTGCTGAGCACTCACACACCTACTCACTGGGACGTTTATGGATGATGCCAAAGATGGAGTCAGCTCTGAGCTGTACGGAAGAGGATTAGGGCCACTTTAGTCTATATCCATGACCTTGCACTTCCAGGATTGCTCTAGGAAATTCCGCCGTATGTCTTTTCTGCTGGATGGCCGTTAACTACCTCTTTCTGTGTTGGTGTTCTAAATTCCGGTGGATTTATGAGGACTGTGGTTAACTGCTCCTCAGACAGCTAGCTAGACTATCTGTCCAATCTCAGTTTTCTTTTTGGCAACTAAAACAACCTTTGAACGTACACATCTTCCACCAAAACAAGTTCCTTCCCGAGGTTCTATTTCCGAGCCACCGTAGCTCCGCTCGGCACTTAGCACCGCCCATGACGATTCTGATTGGTTTAAAGAAATGTCAATAAACCAGAGCATGTTTTTCTCCCATCCCAAATTGCTGTGTGGACTAGCCAGACCCTCCTCCGCAGCGCTGTTGAGAAAGGTCTGGCAATGCAAGACTAAGTTCACATTAGGGCTTAGTCCCTTTGTCTTGTGCCGGTCTCCCTGTCAATGCCTCTTGTTTGTGTGTTTGCCTGTGTCTGTTTCTGAGTGTGAGCTGGGGGCTTCGTTCTTGCTGTTGTGTTTTTGTTGTGTCTCCCTCCTTCCGATATTTCCTCTCTTTGTTTTGGAGTGAAACATTTGAACGCAAGGAAGGATTGTGGAAAAGGTGCACTGTGCCTTCTTCGGTGTGTGAAGTGTACTTTTCTGTATGTTGTCACCTGGACCAGGTTTTGCACTTTTGTTTGGCTGTTTGAACAAAAAGAAAATTGTCCCCAATCCTCTTCCATAAAAGTGTGATTGTAATTCGGATTTTAATTCCATGCTTAAAGTCAGCATTATGACAATAAGCATGGAATTCTGAGATAAAAAGTCAGAATTATGACTTTAAATGTAGAACTCGGATACATTTTTCACATTGGCCCTACTCCTCTTCCATAGAGATGCCCCGGTGAAGTTTTGCTAAAAGAATATTCTCTTTTTTTAAATCCCACATCCTATACACAGTGACAGTAACTGATCCTCTTTCTGTTGATGTTTGTTTTTCAGTTTGACTGGTGTGCCTGGGTCCCCAACACCCCCTGCACCATGAGACACCCCCCACCAACAGACAAGGATGCTGTTACCATGGAGATGATCATGGCCACCCTTCCTGATGTCAGCCAGTCCTGTGTGCAGATGGCTATCACGTGGCATCTGGGCCGAGCTCAACCAGACGCAGTGAGTCCATCTCTGTCTGGTTTACAGGGTGTCAATGACAATACTCCATTCTGATTGGACAAATGACAAAATACCACAGCAGATGGCATTTCAATTATCCCATATAGCTGGTCTGTGGAGCTGATCTGACATGCTACACCACCCACTTTTATTTTACAAGGAAATAATCCTATTGAGACTGGGAATCTCTTTTTAAAAGTCCTGGCCAAGACAGCAATATAATCCCCATATAAGTCCCATATAAAAATATACAGTAAAAACAACATAAAACAGGAAAAGACAGTTGGCATTTAAATGTCATCTCAACACAATCGCCAGTGGTGCTCAGTAACAGCATATGTGCATTTAGTACTCAAATACTTCTTTATCTTAATTTTAAACTGTGTCATTGTTGGTGATTTTGCCATTTATCCCCGGATAAGGGTGCAAAAACTTTAAAGGCACTTTCACCAAAGAGTCTGCATTCAGAGAATGTCATACATGATTCGCCCATATGATCAACAATTACATTTCCTCATGGTGACTTCAGGCATCAGGGGAGAACATAAGTAAAAAGGCAGTTTACAGAGTGTGGCCTTAAAAAAGAAAAATATACCAAAGCTCCAATCTGCGACAATGCATGGAAGGCCGAACAACGCTCTCATACAAGCTACAGTGATGAGTGCGAAAACTGGAATTAGTTACAAATCTTAGTGCTGCATGGTACACCAAATCCAGCATTTTAACAGAAGATTGATTTGCATGTATAAAATGTCACCATAATCCAGCATGGACAGAAATGTTGCTTTTATTAGAGTTTTTTCTCGCAAGGCAACAGCCTTTGTTTCTATAATAGACACCCAACTTAGTTCCTGTCTCTTTAGTAACTTCCTGTTTTCTCCTGCCTAGATTCCTTTGGGCAAATACACAGACGAGCACTTCACCGAGGGGCGGGCCCATGAACTAATTGACAAGTTCAGAGCGGATCTGGTGGAGATTGAGGGCCACATCATGAGTCAGAATGAAGGACTGGAGCTTCAGTACCTTTACCTCCTGCCTAGCCGGATAGAAAACAGCATCACTATATAGAAAGACTAACAGACTCACTTCTTCTTTAGTTTTGGCGCTTGGAAACAAATAGGCATTATGTCACCAACTGGGACCGAGCGTGCATTAACTTGCAACCAAGCAGCAATGACATACATTACAAATTTCTTCTGATTGGATTTTGTGGCAATGGTTACAGTAGGTGAAAAGTATACATTTTATTTTTGAAATGTAGTGGAGTACAAGTGAAAGTTTCCAGCAATATGAATAACGAAGTGAAGACTGAATGAGAAAATCGTTCGTAAGTATGTTTTCCATGACACTTTTTATATCAGCCACTCACTGACTAAGTTAAGCTCATTTTGTCAAGCTTCACTTTTTGTCAGTGCACTCTTGTCATTTTTTCATACGGCCAATATTTTTGTTTTATGTAGTATCATCCCTTTATTATGGAACTTACATTCTGGTAATTGAAGCAACAGATGTTAACAGATGATTCAGCTTCAATGTGAAGAAGCTGCATGTTTAAAAATGTAGGGACCGAGCCAGTTCTGCAGAAGTGAAAAATCCACCCTTGTGTCAAATAAACAATATCATTTTTGAAATGAATGCTGGACAATAACCTTGGACATTTGAATAAATGACAACAATTCAAATTATGATTCTCTGAGGCACTGTACAGACAAAAGTCCACGGAAACAAATAATTAGATCTAATGTCATTCTCACATTCCAAACACGGATACTGGTAATAATCAAAAAATACATTCACTAGTACAGTACAGGAAGAAACCGTGAAAATCATTTCACCCCTTGTGATCAGAGGTAGAATTAATCTCATCTTGAATACATAAAAAGGTGCAGAATGTGGATCTGCTCCCACACAACGCCCAGTCTCTCCCCTGTAGTTTATAATTAGGAATTTTAAACCCTGAGACAGAAGTCACAGATCAGAGCTGCGAGCTTCCAAACGCAGCCTCCTGCTGCCAGAGTGCTGCTGGGAGTTCCTCCGGCCAGCGCATGGCACTAGTGCACCAGGTACTCCTGCAGGATTAAAATAATGATCAAGGTTACACAACTTTCACACCTGCTTTATTCCTAACTGCAGTGTTTTCCCTTGCTTTATGGAAGAGTTAGGTGCACGTATTTGGGCAAAGTTTTAGGCATCCTTACTCAAGAAAATGTTATATTTTTCAATGAAAAATGCAAGTTCCATTTGTGTCTCTTTGTGGAATTTTGTATCTTTGTGTTATCTCGTCTGCAACCAATTGTTGTTGTGTTATTAAAGATGTAAATGTCTTAATACTTATCCAACATCTTATTAGCAAAAATTAAAATCTGCCTATTTGTGAAAAAAGTAGCACAATGACAGGCTAACTGGCCCATAGGTAAGGTAGTCACTAAGATAGCCATCCACAGATCCAGTCAATTCTAAGGATTCACTCTGCCACATGTATGTTTAACAATAAACATGACTAATAAAATCATACCAACAATAAATATTTTAACGGCTTAGTATTTTTTGCACTAAAAAGTTTAAATGCTTTAGGCAGCCCATGCATCATTGTAGGTCCAGTTTTATGTGCAACCAAATACTATACAATATGTGTAGTAGGGGGTCCCTGCTCCGTCTCTTTGTGTTGTCTTGTGTCTCTTTTTGGTGATTTTACCCCCTTTGGAATAGTTTTGGGTCTCTGTAGTCATGAGAGCAGGTGCTTTCAGTTAAGGGGTCCTTGGCATAAAAAACATTTAAGACCCCTGCCACCCAAAAAAACTCCTTCAAGGACGCTTGAAACACTGTTCTGCTTCACATTTACTTGCCAGATTAGGAAAGTTTTACTTGCCCTGCGCCTTCAGGGACTTAATGTGGAACCCTGTGTCTGATAAACCTTCAAACTCATGGATCTGTTACTCAAAGCAAATTTCCCCCAGGTCATATTTTAATGTCTCAACGCTAACTAAAATCCACAGCTGTCGGGTGCAAGTCCTAACATCCGCTTAGGACCTATCACTGCAGAAGAAAGTAGCTCAGATTTATCTGCATGAAGAGACACCCCTAGAGCTATAATGTAGTTTGGGGGATTCTGACCTTTGCCACACAAAAAGTCAATAACATTAAACTCAATGAAAGCCACACTAGAAATTAATTCACCTTCCGCTTGTTGAGCTTCATCTGGCAGCAGGAGAAGAATCCAAACAGGATGTAAACAGCAGCTGCTATGAAGCAGTTGTAGCCCACCTTGTTGTACAGGGTGTAGATTCTCTGAGGGTTGGTACTGAAGAGGAACAAACAACATTAGAGCCAAGGTGAAATTGACAGAAGGGCGACATTCCTAAAAAGTCCCAGTTATAAATCCACCTGCTACATCAGCACCACAGATTTATTATTACACAGCACCAGTGTGTCCTCTGTTGATTTTGTAGTGGCGGCCCGCCATGCCAAGATTTCTGCCGCCACGGTAACAGAAATAGGCCAAACGAACAATGTAGTTGCCGTAGTCTTTTAAATTATCCTGATGACATAATGCACCCCCTGTTGGCTGCCGTTGCAATTTAACAACAGTTAGGCCCGTCCAGTTTAACGCCACATATTGTTGCATTGGTGGAGTTTATGTCAAAATGTTCACTTTCTTCCGAGTCGACTATTAAACAAACAGATCCTCTTTTGGCGTTGGGCAAATATTCCATAGTAATCTTTTAGCGTAATATAACTCAAGCGGTCTGAGAGGAAACTAGACTTCTGCACATGCTCCTTTCTTGTTTACAGGCTTTAGAAATTCAAGCCTGTGACAGGAGACTTTAGCCAATCACAGGTCATTTTAGAGAAAGAGTGTTTCTATTGGCCGTTTATTGTCCAGGGAGCGGACATTTGCATATCATAGTGGGTGGTGGTTGTTTTGAGCATCAACAACTTAATTTCCTGTTTTCGGATACACATTTGTGCACCAATTTGAATCTGAAGTAGAAAAACACCGATGACATTTCAAAATATATCAAAGTTATAATGAAAGTGTGTTGTTACGTGTCATTGGGCATTTTTAAGTGGGTATATGTAAATCCTGGAACTTTCTTAGTGGGTATACTGAGTAAACCTGCATATCACATTGACTACACCACTGTTCTAGAAGCAATAAATGACGACTGCAGCACAAATGGAATCGGGACCCATGTATTGTGAAAGAATCCAATCGGGACAAAAGCAGATGGTCCCAGCCGTAGCACGTATCAAGCCTCAGTGCAGCTGTATAGGCAGAGATCCGGAGAGAGGTGTGGTAGAAAAAGCCTTACTCTTGGTGGATGTCTTCATCTGTAAAAGGCACATCTTCAATCAGCAGTGCTGAATGTGTGGTGAAGAAAATCCCCAGCATGGCCTGAGAAAGAGGAGGGACACTCGTCAACATGGCAGGATTGATGGGTTTTGTTGAGTCTCACTCGAGTTTTCATTTAAAGGCTCTGAAAATAGTTCACCGAAACTTGTTTCTGAAAAAAACATTTTCAGCAAGAAATAGGCCGTGCAGTTGCTGAATCTGTCTACATTTCAAAACGACAAAGGTCAATTTAAAAGATTTTCGTCAGATTTTTTAGAGGCTTTTGTCACCATCACCCCGTTCGTCATTCCCGGGTTAGCACTCCACCAATTAGATTGGTCACTGAGTCCGACTGCCCGCTTTCTGATCCAACATGTTGCTGATGACAGCACGACACACAACGAACAGACTCAAGTCATCGACCTCGTTGTGTCAGCGCCTTAAACTCAATATACTAAAATACGAGTTAATTATATATTAGTTATATATTTCATTACATCCAATTCATTTGACCAAACTGCTTTTTGTAAAAGGGCAACATTTATCTACAACATACAGGCATTTACTGTAGGTGGGATGAGTTTCTGTTTGGTCTTTGCATCCGGAACGTACAACATTTTAATTAAAAGTCCTTATTTGCAATAAAGCCTTGCAGCCAGAAAAGCAATCACAAAGAAGTGGCTTAAGCCGGACTCCCCATGTTTCCAGGACCAGTATCATATAGAATTCACGAATTCTTTGTAATAGAAGGAATTAAGTTCTCCATGTGACACTCAAGTTAGTAAATTACAAAAATATCTAGGAGGACTACTATATTTCCCTGAAATGCCGATCCTTTCTTTCTTTAAATTTGGGTTAACTTTAAAATTTTATTTTTATTTATTTGATTTTAATTCTCCATCCAAATAGATTTTATTCTGCAGGCCTATATAGCCTATATACACTTTAAGTGGTAAAACACCCAGTGATTTGTTTGTGCTGTGCTATTTTACGGTTCAACCCTGAAAATCTAGATCACCCTGTAAAGGTTTTACTACAAACATGATTATGAAAACTATGCGATTCTCAATAAGAGAAATAAAAAAGAAACATAAAGAGTGTGGTCCATTACACAGGAAATAATCAAAACTGGAGTTTTTTTTAAATACGCATAAAAACTAAGCTAAACTAAAACAATCAAGGAACCTGCCTTTTGGATCGGGTTTAAGTACGACCGAGTCATGTTTCAGCTTGATTGTAGTCTCTTGAAAATGAAGGTATGATTAGCGAGAATTAAAAAAATATATATATATAGTAAAGCAAAGAATAACACTCACCAGCATTATAACCCCCCACGTGCTCAACACAATCCCACACGCGGCGAGTTTTGGTCCACAAATCAACCAACGCATTACAACACTCGGTTCGGGTTCTTTTAAAAAACAAATGTTGACTGCTGCTAAAACTTCTGTCACTCGGTCAGGTGACTGCAACGAACACCGGAAGTTTCCGGTTTTTAAGGTTTTTAATTATTTTATTTTTTAAATAAATTTACACATTAAACATTAAGTAATGAACATACGGTTACAAACCATAGATTTTGACTTTAAAATATTTACAGTAGACCAACATAAACAGGTGCATTCAAAAGAAAGACGTAATTTGATCTAACTGCTAACTGCCAGCTGTAGTGTTGCGTTCAGGTACTGTCGGTATTACTAAAACATTCAACCAACACAGACAACGAAAAAGAAAATGATGCATTTCTTTATTGCTGTAGGCCTAGTTGCACTTACTTTTTTCTGTCGGTGGGTTTTTGATTCGTACTGGTTATAAAACGCATTGTTGTTATGTGGTTAAGTTGTAAGTCAGTTTAGTAGGTCGTTTAGCCCCGACAAAACGTTTATATAAACTAAAACGGTGGGTTCCTCCGTTGTCAGGGAAACAAAATGAAGGATTTAATGACATCTGATGGTTGGCAGAAATTAGAGCCGCCATATAGGTTTCAATCCCATGTATTGTTTTATTCTGTTATATTCCACTATAATGCAATCATGTCACCATCTTGGTATATTTGTTTTAGCTACACCTTCACAGAATAAGAAATAAAAACAACAACAACTCAAACTACCTACAAACACTGATGTACAAACCATTGGGTGCTCTCGCTATACTACTATTGCACTATTCTTGTTAAACCAAGGCATATAAAGCAAACAAACATGTTATGTTTACCATGCTTTAAGTGAAATAAATATTATAGGTTATGTTGAAATTCATAACATATTACACGGCGTATTTAGGACTACCAGGAGTTTGCATTCAAAGTACCATCAGTTAGCCTTCTGGTAGAATATACACATCATGTTCAGTGGATCAACACAAACCCAGTGTGTAGAGCAGGCCAATGGAAGCCAGAATTAAACTCTTGGAGATGTTGTACACTACTAACAGGGATGTTGTACTTGGGTGGGAATATATTGAGTACCCAGGGCCCAAATACATGCTAGAATGAATGGCGATGGATGCAGGAAGGGGCCAGTACTGAATGCCTTTCTACAGGGCCCAGAATTTTTACAAGGTATAAATAGATAAATAACAGTTATAGTGGTAGGGTATATTTGCATTTTTTTGCTAGTTGTCTATCATTTGGAGAAGTGAGTCATTGCATGTTGAGTAGACTACATAGAACTTGGAGCACTGGCTTTATCAGCTATTCAAGCAAAACATACTTGTCAGAAAAATATATGAAGGCTGTTAATAACACAACGAAAACCAGCCCTCACTGTGCTGCGTTCTGAAATTTCGGGGTCATATACGGCACAAATTAAAAGAAAGTCGCAAAACCTTAAAAAGTAAGACAATGTTATTATACAGGTTACACACAGACATATCTTAAATATAATTTAGTTCTACTCAATCCAAGCAGTTTCCTGCAGTGTGTTATATTTCATGTTTATTTGTAATTGTATTCCATGTCGCAGTGTTCCTCTTTTCAAATATAACGTTATAGCTAGGCCTACATGTAGGTTAGGCTAAACATGTTACTCTCTGTAGTTTTTAATACTTTTTTTTTTCAAAGAAACTACAAAGCTTCGTAAGGCTTCCGCCGCACACTTGTCTACCATATTCTACCGTGGACGTAGGATGCTGGACCGAAATCATATGTATTTCTGAACCTGGAGATTACGAGGAGACACCGAAGGCGGCACAAGCCTTGTCGTTGTGTTCAGTGGGTTGCTTGACCCATTTTTCTCCAGTGGTAACGTCAATATAACTCACCGCAGATTTAACTTTATTAGCTAGCACTATGCAGCTGTCTGTATAAATGCTGGACTTTTTCAGGCACCAACACTAAAGCGTTAAAAGAACAGACTTCTAGCTGCTCTGCTAGCTAGCTAGCTAAGTAGCTAGCTAGCTAGCTAAGTAGCTAGCTAGCCACATCAGGAGGAGCACCAAATGCCCGACGCCGGTGTCAAATGCTAACCTAGCTATATTGTTAGCATCTTAGCAACTGTTCCGTCCACTTGAAGGCATCTTTGAGTCCTACGATAGCCTAACGTTAAATACAGTCTATGATACCACAGATATCAGCAAAATGACATCAGCTTCAACTAAAGTAAGTCATTTTACACACGAACCATTGAGAAGTACGTTAACGCTAGTTTGCCGCCCTAGTTAGCCCAGTGAATATAGTGCCCTAACGTTTACTAAGGTTACTTGTTATTTATACAAACGCACGAGCCCCATTATGTTTCCCGCTGCTGCACGCGGGAGCGAGGAAGAATATCAGTGGATCACTTCAGTGTTGAGAGAAGAGTTCAGAAATTAAGATAACGTTACTTGATCAGTTCTTTGGGAAACGCTTATAGATCCTTCTAAACAATTTGACGTGTTTTAATTGGTCATGTCTTGAACTGATCAGTTTAGAATTCTGTGCAGTCATAATTTACATAACGCTTCTTTATACACTGCCGTATCATGCCCCTCAGTGCCAATGAGACACGCTCCAGCATACAATAATATGCACAATAAACAATATAATGCTTCCAGCTTTGTGTCAACAGTATATGTGTGGTTTGGTTCTTCACTTTTTCAACACGACAGTGACTCTGTGCACAAAGCCAACTCCATAAACACCACCTCACCCCCATCCAACACCCAATCGGATTCACCCGATTCGATTTGTATTATGGTTCGATAGTATTGCGATTTCCTTTTACTTCTTTAACAAAAAAAGTTGAAAAATACACTTCTAGAAACAATATGTCCTAAGAAATTTCTAAAAACTATTTGTTTTCTAAGAAGAACGCACATCATATGACATTTATTTACTTTGTAAAGAAGTACACAACATGGATTTTCAGCATTTTCTGCATTTTCTGCTTCAGAAAACTACAGTGGCCAAGGTGGTTCATACAAATGCAAAATCTACAACACATACAAAAGTTACAACATTCGTGTTGCAATAGATGCAGTTTGAATGTCTTTTGCATTTGTGTTGTGGCTTTTGCACCACATTAAATTAAAATTGCAATACAGATCACATTGGCACGCATGTATCGTGAAAGAATCGAATCGGGACCAAAGGTACACCGTCCCAGCCCTTTTGACTATGCCTTTAATGCCCGTAGTGTTTGTATAAAAATGGTCAACTGTTACATATGGCTGACTGGATTGTTCAGTTGTCTACATACCTTTGGTCATGTCGTAAATCTCTGCCACTATATAATGCATTGATCGTGTGATTGTCTCCACACCATGTTGTATGATACGTAGGCCATGGAACTAAATATTCAGTTTCAATGTGCTTTCTGCAGGTTGGGGAGATCTTCTCTGCAGCTGGAGCTGCCTTCACCAAACTAGGAGAGCTCACCATGCAGCTTCATCCAGTGGCCGACTCCAGTCCTGCAGGGTAACACACACACACACACACACTCACACTAACACTCACTCCCTCTTACTACAGTTTTTCTCAATTTCTAAGACCCATTTCATTAAACCCTCACTCATTTTTCAAAACTGTAAACACAAAACCAAATTCTCAATCTATATTCACAAAGCACTTGACTCTGCTAGTAAAGTCAAAGAATGCTTTCAGATCACACACACAGTCAGTCAATAATTAAACACTACAGAGCATTCATTAGACATTACCGCAAACATTTCACACAGTTTCCAGGGCATGTAGTCACAGAATTCTCTTTTGTTTTTATACAGTAAACAAATTTTGCAATGAAAGCAAAAAGTACATCACAACTTGTACAGTGAATATCTGGTAGGCAACGCTGCAAGTAGTGCAAATACTACAATATTGAATCTCTGTATAGTAGGCACTTGTAGAATAACACAGTAATCCAACAGCATAAAGCCAAAGAAGACAAATTGAAAAGCACCTGACAATACACAAAAAAAATTGTAAAGGCGCAAAATCAGGCAATCAACATTTAATGCTCCTGTGCCCTCTATATTGGCTTTTCTATTCTCTACAATTGGTTTGATCGCCTTAGAAACGTGTGTACAATTTAGAGTTGTGTGTAAATGACGACAACTGTGTTGTAGTTGTGTTTAACCTTTGCTGCCCGTGTTAACCATTTTGCGACACGGTAGCATCCCAGTGTGAAATGGGTTTTAGCGAGTGAGAGTGTGTTTAGAGTTTTACAAGAAGAGTGACTGATTCAACAAATAGCTTTAGGCCACGGAGCATTTGGTTCAGAGAAAAACTGTAATGGGGAATGAGCGGTTAGAGGTGTGGCGATGTTCCATACACACCGTTTTCATGTCAGATTTCATTTATAAAGAACCATGAACCTAACCCATGTGGGTGCTCCCCTTTAGGGCTGCACAATATTTGTTGTTTTAATCTTCATATGGGCACTTTAAGTAACATTTTCAATGCAAGACTTTTACTTGTAACAGAGTATTTTAACAGTGTGGTATTAGTACTTTTTAAATAAAGTAAAATATGTATACTTCTTCTACCACTGGAAACGTTTTCCTTTCAGTTGTTCTAAAAACACTGAAGTCCATTTCCCTCCCGTCCTCCCTCCAGCGGTCAGACCAAGAGCACAGTGAAGAGGAAGCTGTATGAAGACGGAGCGCCGCCCGCCGCCTCTGACGGCCCAAAAAAGGTCATCAAGAAAACCCCTGCTAACGTTGCCATGGCCACGCAGGGCACTCCAGCTGCCATCGCCGTGCCCACAGCTCGGGTCGCCGTGGCATCAGGACTTCAGGGGACCGCCTCCACCCTGAAGAAACAGAAGACTGCAGGTGAGTCGTACTCATCTCCACAACATCAGTATTCCAGTCCCTTCTTCATCAAACCTGATAGTTAAACAGAAAAACAGTAGAATCCACACACTCTTTCCTTCACTCCTACGTATTTATTATCTTTATTGTTTGGTGTAGATGAATGTATCTCATCAGAATATTAACTTAATACTACATAAAAGCTCATGGTATGAAGGTATGAATCTACAACTATCCATCTGAACAGTTTTCTTTTTTACGCCTCAACTCTATCTTGTATAAATTATGTAAATTCTCTTTTTTTGTATTAATTGTAGCCTAACTGATGTTTTTATTTTCAAGGTTTTACAGTGTCCACGAACAGTACTTTACATTTCCTTTCTTGTGTGTGTGTGTGTGTGTGTGTGTGTGTGTGTGTAGACGTGACCCTCAGTGCTCTTAACGACTCAGATGTCAACAGTGATCTGGTGGACATGGAGGGACTGGGGCAAGGATCCAACTCCAAAAAACTCACCAACTTTGATCAAGGTGAGTGTGTGTACAACAGCTGACACGCACACAGGGGTTCATTTAGGAGGGTTATTGAGTAGGTTAAACGATACGGACCTCATATCTCATATGAGGTCCTCATATTTTATTTCATATTTTTCGTAGGGATGGAACATAAATTCCAAAACTCACGGACCGGATTAGAACGCAAATTTCTGTTCCTCATTTCGGTTTCAATTAATGTGTCAACTGAAATATTTTCCATCTGTCGCTGCGGACACAATGTATACCCCCCCTTGTCATTTTTGTTGCTATGAACGTGGATAGGGACAAGTGCCTACAACTAACAAAAAGCGTTGTCCAAGAATCACTTAATTAAATCAAATTTGGCATGTCTAAACAAAATCAACTACCATCACCAGTCACACCCCGTAAGACAATAGCTAATATTAGCAGTTAATTGCAGTTAAATAAAGAAACCGTGATTGTGTACAAATACTGTGATTAGAAAATCATGCAGGGTTTTCCTAACCATTATAAGACTTAGCTGCAGCACCCGAGCCGTTTTGGGTGACGCCTAAGCCAAATGAATGTAAAATGAATGTGATCTTCAAAACAAACTAAATACCACTCTGAAATACTGAGATCTAATGATTGTAGTTTGTGTATTTCTATAGCAGGTTTTGTCTTTAAGCTTTTTGGAGTGTTACTTATTTATTATCTGCTCTAGCTTTTCCAACGTTTTTAGACACAGATATGATAATGATAATAATGGTCCAAAATTATGTCAAATTGCATTTTTTGTTTTGGTTATTGAAAAACATCACATTTCTGTACAATTATATAATAATAGTTGCAGGCCTATCTTTGGGCTGTTGAGAGCCACAGATAGGGGAAGGTCAGGAAGTCAGAAAGTATTGATTGACAGGGGAAGACATTAGTAGTTTTGATCTTTTCATGGAATTTGTTGATAATAAGAAAACTTCTTAATTTAATAGGTCTGTTTTGTGTCTCTACAGATAACCTTAACCTGGACTCGAGCCTCATCATGAATCCCAGTGATCTGCCTCTGCTCTCCCGTTGACACTTAACACTTCCTCTGGACTTGAAATGATGGAAAAAAACTATAAAAGTCACACCCACGTTGTAACAGACTGGACTTATCCTTTGAGCCAGCAGATGGTGACCACCCACATCGGAGTAAATCTAGTAGTACTGAATATTTTTTTGTCACGCAGGACAGAAGTCCCACGCAGTCCCATTGCTGGGAGAGTTGTTGGCACTATCAGCATCTTTGTTTTTGTTTTTTACAGCAATCAGTTTTATTTTAGACCATTTTCACTCCTCCTCATCAACTTGTGCTTTGAAGGAACTGACTTTATGCAGTAAGGAAGCTGTTTGAACATTCATACTTCCTGTGTTGTGGTTTTTTAAAAAGAAAAGCCACAAAAACAAGGACAATGCAGCAGAGAGACCTCGGCTGCGTCAACAACACGAACGCTCCATCCATCCACATACTGCCAAAGGACAGCCATTTGAAAGCAGATATGTCTGAAAAATGTAAACAGTAATATTTGATTGTATTTCATATTCAATTGGTTCTTGCTACATTTTGCTAATGGTTGTGTTAACAAGTGCTAACACAAGTCTCTTGGTTAGTTTTTTTTTTTTTTTGGGTGTCGTCAGCATATTGTAGTTCAAGTGATCTGAGGCTACATTGATATTGCTACGAAACAAATATCTTTTGCTACGTTTACACCTCGCATCCACACGCTCTGGCGTTCCAGAGCCCCTAAACCGGAGACATTTGAAATCCCTTCTGACCCGTTTGAGTTTGGAATCTTCGGGTCGTGTTCCTGTCTCAACGACCACAAACGGAGGCAAAACCGACACTGACGCTAACGTTTCACCGCCTGATTGGGTCTTATTGGTCATGACGTCTCATTCTCTGAGACTAAGATTCTAACGTTACCATGTCAGCTACCAGCAATCAGCAACGCATACATGCTGCCTGCTGTTTACATTCAGTGTACTGGAATATTGAGGAGATTGGCGGTTTAGGCATGTTAGTTTAAACAGAGACTAGTTCTTCTACTGGAGCTAAAACACTTGGGGGCACGGAGAATGTGATTTGCTCAAAACACCGCTTAAAAACTAAAACGTACCAATGTAAATGTAGCCTGAGAGAAACTAGACGTCAGCACCTCCTCTCGGCTCAGTTTTTTAGCCCGTGATGGCAGACTTTGGCCAATCATGGGTCATTTCAGAGAGAGAGAGAGAGAGAGAGAGAGAGAGCGAGCGAGAGCAAGCATTCCTATTGGCCATTCTACAAATGCCAATGCATATGCACAGGCCTTTAGCCTGATTCAGGGGTGAAAAATGCTGTAAATTTCGCTATTCCAACATTGGCAACAACTGCCTACGCTGTAAAGCAATCCAAAAAAAGATAGCAACATTCTTAAAGAGAATCTGACAATAAATGCAATAAAACAAGTGTAAATATCGCCAAAGGTTTTTGGATATGGAGAGAAAAGGTTGCCTTCTGCCAACAGTAGCTAAAGGCCGTAGCTGTGCGCAATTAACATTTTTGCTCCATATCTGAAACGCTTCGCCGATATTGACACGTGTTTTATTCGTAAACATGAATTGCTCTAAAGGCTTTATAGGCTCACAAGTTTGTAAAGGAAACAGCATGGTAATCCTGGTAGAATCGCCAGTATGTAAAGCCATCAGGACCACAGTGAACACGAGGATGATGTTTTGTTAGGGATCCAACGCAACTTCTAGGCAAATCTCGCCCTACAAAGCAGCCTGATTGGTTGGGGTTAGGCATTGACCTTGAGTGGTTATGGTTACGATAGCCTGGCCAATATGAGCGTGTGAATGCTATTGAAGGGCGGGGCTTGCCTAGAAGTTACGTGGGTTCCATAATAACGTGGGAATGATAGAAATGAATGAACGGTTCTCGTTTTGTCGTTTGTTTAGCCTTTTCCAGAAAACTGCCTGCCCCAGCTTTAGGGAAAACATTATGGAGAAGTTAAAAGTATTTCGAACAACAAGACACTTTGAACTAATGGCTGTGGGGTTGGGTCCAGTATATTTTCAATGTATTGTAATACTTGTCCACATTTTTTCTTTCCTTTGAACTAAAGGACTTAAACTACAGTGTACAGTACATCCTCAAGACTGAGATATCAGAAGCTATTTGAGTAGACAGACCATTTTGAGGTATATGAGAAAGATTAAAAGAAAAACCCAAAACACCCTTACTAGATGTCTTTTCAGCTTTCAATCGCATCCTAAAGTCTTTATCAGCAGAGGAAGTTTTCCCAGTTGTCATTAAGACAAGATGCTGGTGGACGCTTTAGGGAAAAAAGTTAGTAAGTGGACCTTGAGATTTTTTTTTATGTCTGTGCTCATATTAAAGAAATGCCAAATATAACTTTGAAAAATAGTTTCGGAAAAGGCTTTTCCTTCTTTCTCACAGTCTAATAAAAAGATCAACGCCAATCTCATGTCTGGGCTTGATTGTGCAAAGGCAGTTAGCCTAGCTTAGCATAAAGACTAGGGAATCCGACGTCCAACGTCCATAAATACACCTACCAACACCTGGAAAGTTCACTGTCGTTTGTTCCTCTTCTCTGCTGACATGTCTTAACATGTTAACAACTGTTTACTATACTTGAAGAATAACCATGTATCCACCCAATAACTATAATGATCATAAATGCTTTTTGGAAATACTAACCGGTTTCATTTGATATCAATCCATCTTTTTGTAAAGTTGAAGATTGCTCTGGTTTTTCTGTAATAATACCAAAACCCTTAGCAGCCATGTACTGTATACACAAAAATGACATAAGTGATGTTTGTTTCTTTTGTCAACGTTGCAAACAGTTGGCTGTTTTTGTCATAGAATTCAATGTTGAGTGAATTTCACCTTTGAGGTGGCCATTGGACTCTATTAATTTCTGTCCAATATGAAATTGAACATGAAGACACTTAATATGAAGAGCTAATGTTTGGTTGTCCATCATCATGTCTGCTTTTTTTTTTGTTTCACTGGAGAGCTCTAAGTACACTAAAATAGCATTGTCTGCAGAAAATGCTTGTAAATACTAGCTAAATTAATTAAATTGCTAAAGCTAAAACTGGATTGCTGGCATAATTGCATAAAAAGAAGGTGAAGTGTTGAGAATAGTTAAATAAACATGGAAATAATTTTAATTAGTATGAACTTCTTGGAAATGGAATATTTTAATTTGGTTTTGTTTGTAAAGCTGCATCTACACTGAATTGCTGATTACAATTTGTAAGAAGATGAAGTTGCAGCAAAATGTGGAAATAGTTGTAATTAATAAGAATGTATTTAGAAAGCTGTAAAACAATATTGTAAGAATTGTTTTTTAAAAGATGATGCTGAAATGAGTTGCCAGCTATATGTTCTCTCATAGTACACAGTCATAGTATAGTGTGTTGAAAAAAGTCGTATGTTGAAAGCATTGATAAAAATGTCAGCATAGAATATCAAAAAAAAAGTTACAGTATGTAAAAAATAAAATTAAAAAAAAAGTCATTTTATAGTATGTTTTAAAAAAATTGTAAAAAGTCGTAGTATAGTATGATATAAAAAGTCACAGGAGAAAATATCTCTGACACTCTGACCCCAGCACCGGTTCCCCTCAAGGCTCATATAGTACATTCAAACAGCTCAGTTGGTAGAACCCTCTACCAACTGAGCTGTCCAGGCACCCTAGGCTGCCCTCATTGATTCCATCCTCACGTGCTACATCACCATCTGGTATGCTGCAGCCACTGCTGAAGACAAGGGCAGACTGCTGCGTTTCGTCCTCTCTGCTGAGAAGGTAATTGGCTGCAATCTGCCGTCTCTACAGGAACTGTACGCCTCGGGGGCGCTGAGGCGGGCATGAAAGATTGTAGCTGATCCCTCTCACCCCGGACACAAACTCTTTGGACCTCTCCCCTCTGGCAAGAAGCTGCGGTCCATCAGGACCAAAACTCACCACCACAAAAACCGTTTCTTCCCCTCTCAAGTCAGCCTCACAAACCGGACCACCACTGACATGGAATCTATTCTACATCCTGTCCTCTGCACAAACTATACTCTATATCCTGAACTATGCAAATCTCTCAAATTTACACATCCTCCATGCAGCATCATGTTAGCTAAAGCAGCTATTGTAACTTAGTTAGTTTGTCAAAAAAAGTTATAAAAAAGACATAGTATAATATATCCCAAAAGTGATAAAAAGCCATAGTATAGGATATGTCGGAAAAAAAGATGTAGTATAATATGTCAAAAGAAGTGAATAAAAAGCCCTAGTAATACATGTGTAAAAAAAAAAGTAATGAAAAAGCCATTTTATAGTATGTAATAAAAAGTGAAAAAAGCCATAGCATAGTATGTAAAAAAAAAAAGCCTGACTATAGTATGTTAAAAAAAGTGATAAAAAGCCATAGTATATTTGATTATATAAGTGACAAAACAACATATTATTGGATGTCAAAATAGCAAAAGTATAGTAGGCCATAGTATAGTATGTTGAAAAAAGCGATAAAACAGCCATAGTGTAGTATGTCGAAAAACGTGATTAAAAAGCCATAATATAGGATATGTCGAAAAAAAAGCTGTAGTATAGTATGTCAAAAGATGTAAAAAAAGCTCTAGTAACATATGTGTAAAAAAAGTAATGAAAAAAGCCATTGCATAGTATGTTGCAAAGAGTGAAAAAAGCCACACTATAGTATGTCGAAAAAAGGCCATGATAGACTGCAGTATGTCAAAAAAGGGATGAAAAAGCCAAAGTATAGCATGTAGTAAAAAGTGAACAAAGCCATAGAATAATATGTAAAAAAAAAAAGGCCTCCCTATAGTTTGTTGAAAAAAGTGATAAAAAGCCATGGTACATTTTGTCAAAAAAGTGACTAAAAAAATAGTACAGCATGTCAAAAAAGCCATAGTATACTAGGCCATAGTATAATATGTTGAAAAAAGTGAAAAAGATCCATACTATAGTATGTCAAAAAAGTGGTAAAAAAGCCATAGTATAGTATGTCGAAAAAAGTGATGAAAAAGTCATAGTATAGTATGTCAAAAAAAGTGAAAAAGAGCCATACAATAGCATGTCAAAAAAAACCATAGTATTGTCTGTCGAAAAAAGTGATAAAAAGCCATAGTATATTATGTCCAAAAAAGTGATAAAAAAGCCATAGTGTAGTATGTCAAAAAAGGCCATAGTATAGCCTGTCGAAAAATATGGTTAAAAAACATAGTATAGTGTGTCGAGAAAAATGATAAAATGCCATAGTATAATATGTTGAAAAAAGTAATTAAAAAAGCCATAGTATAGTATGTTGAAATAAGTGCTAAAAAGCCGCATCATGTTGAAAAAAAGTGATAACAAAGTCATAGTATAGTATGTCAAAAAAAGTGGTACAAAAACATAGTGTAGTATGTTGAAAAAAGTGATAAATAGCCGCAGCATGTTGAAAAAAAGTGATAGAAAGCCATAGTTTATAG
>NC_048425.1:8829168-8831522 GCF_013103735.1 Etheostoma cragini
TTATTTCAACATACTATACTATGGCTTTTTTAATTACTTTTTTCAACATATTATACTATGGCTTTTTTATCACTTTTTTTGACATACTATACTATGGCATTTTATCATTTTTTCGACACACTATACTATGTTTTTTAACCATATTTTTCGACAGACTATATTACGGCCTTTTTTGACATACTGCAGTATGGCTCATTTTCACTTTTTTCGACATACTATACTGTGACTTTTTATCATTTTTTTCGACATACTATACTATGGCATTTTATCACTTTTTTGACACACTATACTATGTTTTTTAACCATATTTTTCGACAGACTATACTATGAACTTTTTTGACATACTATTGTATGGCTCTTTTTCACTTTTTTCGACATACTATACTATGACTTTTTCATCACTTTTTTAGACATAGTATACTGTGGCTTTTTTACCACTTTTTTGGCATACTCTATAAACTATCGCTTTCTATCACTTTTTTTCAACTTGCTGCGGCTATTTATCACTTTTTTCAACATACTACACTTTGACTTTTTACCACTTTTTTTGACATACTATACTATGGCATTTTATTACTTTTTTCGACACATTATACTATAGCCTTTTAGCCTTTTTTTCAACATACTATTCTATGGCCTTTTTTGACATACTATAGTATGGATCTTTTTCACTTTTTCGACATACTACACTATGGCTTTCTTATCACTTTTTTGGACATAATATACTATGGCTTTTTATCACTTTTTTCGACAGACAATACTATGGCCTTTTTTGACGTACTATTGTATGGCTCTTTTTCCCTTTTTTCGACATACTATACTATGACTTTTTCATCATTTTTTTAGACATAGTATACTTTGGCTTTTTTACCACTTTTTTTGACATACTATACTATGACATTTTATCACTTTTTTTGACATACTATACTATGGCTTTTAAACACTTTTTTCAACATACAATACTATGACACTTTTACCACTTTTTACTACCTTACTGACTTACTATAATATAGCCTTTTAGCTTTTTTTTCAACAGACAATACAATGGCCTTTTTTGACATACTAATGTATGGGTCTTTTTCACTTTTTTTGACACTCTATACTATGTTTGTTAACCACTTTTTTCGACAGACAATACTATGGCCTTTTTTGACATACTATAGTATGGATCTTTTTCACTTTTTTTGACATACTATACTATGACTTTTTTATCACTTTTTTGACGTACTATATTATGGCTTTCTATCACTTTTTTCAACATGCTGCGGCTTTTTAGCACTTATTTCAACATACTATACTATGGCTTTTTTAATTACTTTTTTCAACATATTATACTATGGCATTTTATCATTTTTTCGACACACTATACTATGTTTTTTAACCATATTTTTCGACAGACTATACTACGGCCTTTTTTGACATACTGTAGTATGGCTCATTTTCACTTTTTTCGACATACTATACTATGGCTTTTTTTATCACTTTTTTCGACATACTATACTATGACCTTTTTTGACATACTATTGTATGGCTCTTCTTCACTTTTTTCGACATACTATACTATGACTTTTTCATCACTTTTTTAGACATAGTATACTGTGGCTTTTTTACCACTTTTTGGGCATACTCTATACACTATGACTTTTTACCACTTTTTTTGACATACTATACTATGGCATTTTATTACTTTTTTCGACATAGTATACTTTGGCTTTTTTACCTATTTTTTTGACATACTATACTATGGCATTTTATCACTTTTTTTGACATACTATACTATGGCTTTTAAACACTTTTTTCAACATACTATACTATGACACTTTTACCACTTTTTACTACCTTACTAACTTACTATAATATAGCCTTTTAGCTTTTTTTTCAACAGACAATACAATGGCCTTTTTTGACATACTAATGTATGGGTCTTTTTCACTTTTTTTGACACTCTATACTATGTTTGTTAACCACTTTTTTCGACAGACAATACTATGGCTTTTTTTGACATACTATAGTATGGATCTTTTTCACTTTTTTTGACATACTATACTATGACTTTTTTATCACTTTTTTGACATACTATATTATGGCTTTCTATCACTTTTTTCAACATGCTGCAGCTTTTTAGCACTTATTTCAACATACTATACTATGGCTTTTTTAATTACTTTTTTCAACATATTATACTATGGCTTTTTTATCACTTTTTCGACATACTATACTATGGCATTTTATCATTTTTTCGACACACTATACTATGTTTTTTAACCATATTTTTTGACAGACTATACTACGGCCTTTTTTGACATACTGTAGTATGGCTCATTTTCACTTTTTTCGACATACTATACTATGGC
>NC_048425.1:8831622-8834235 GCF_013103735.1 Etheostoma cragini
AAAAAGTCATAGTATAGTATGTCAAAAAAAGTGAAAAAGATCCATACTATAGTATGTCAAAAAAGGCCATAGTATTGTTGCGAAAAAAGTGGTTAACAAACATAGTATAGAGTGTCAAAAAAAGTGAAAAAGAGCCATACAATAGTATGTCAAAAAAGTTCATAGTATAGTCTGTCGAAAAATATGGTTAAAAAACATAGTATAGTGTGTCAAAAAAAGTGATAAAATGCCATAGTATAGTATGTCGAAAAAATTATAAAAGGTCATAATATAGTATGTCGAAAAAAGTGCTAAAAAGTCATAGTATAGTATGTTGAAAATACCGAACAAAGCCCTAGAATAGTATTTTAAAAAAGTGATGGAAAATCCATAGCATAGGATATCGAAAAAAGCCACAGAACAGTATGTTGAAAAAAGAATCAAAGGCCATAATGTAGTAAGTCGAAAAAAATGATATAAAAACGCCATAGTATAGCATGTTGAAAAAAAGTGATAAAACTCCATAGTATAGTATGTCGATAAAAGACACAGCACAGTATTTCAAAAATAGTGATAAAAATAAAAGCACGTCGATAAAAAGTGATAGAAAGCCATAGTATATAGTGTCAAAAAATTGGTAAAAGAGATATAGTATAGTACGTCCAGTAAAGTTAAAAAAAAGCCATAGTATAGTATGTTGAAAAAAGTGAAAAAACCACAGTATAGTACGTACAAAAAAGTGATAAAAAAGCCATAGTATATGAAATGGACAAAAAGCTACAGTAAGGTATGTCAAAAAAGTGATAAAACCAATAGTATAGTATTACGAAAAAAATGATAAAAAGCCATGGTATAGTATTTTGACAAAAAGTACTGGTAGTATGCCAAAAAAGGCATGGTACAGTATTTCGAAAAGATTTATAAAAAAGCCATAGTATAGCATATCGAAAAAAGTGAGGAAAAAGCCAGAGAAAAAAAAAAGCCATAGTACGTTGAAAAAAGTCATAGTATATTATGTCAAAAAACATGTCAAAAAGTCATAGTATATTATCTCAAAAAAAGTGATAAAAAGCCATAGAATTGTATGTCAAAAAAGGGATGAAAAGCCATTGAATATTGTATGGCTAAAAAAGGA
Organism: Etheostoma cragini; assembly: GCF_013103735.1. Lineage (NCBI taxonomy): Eukaryota > Metazoa > Chordata > Actinopteri > Perciformes > Percidae > Etheostoma > Etheostoma cragini. The sequence continues at coordinate 8,832,737 of NC_048425.1, forward strand.
ATGAAAGCATAATATAGTATGTTGACAAAAAGTCATAGTACAGTATGTCAAAAAAATGATAAAAAAGCCATATTATGGAATGTTGACAAAAGGTCCTAGTTTAGTATGTCAAAAAAAGTGATAAAAAAGTCCTAGTACAGCATGATAACAAAAAGTTACAGTATAGTATTTCACAAATGTCTTTTGACATACCATACCAGGACTTATTCATCTTTTTTTGGACAATCTATACTATGACTTATTTATCACTTTTTCAACATACTATATTCTGACTTTACCGTCACTTTTTGACATACTATACTTTGGCTTATTAATCACTTTTTTAACGTACTATACTATTATTTTTATTCACTCTTTGGCATACTACACTATGTTTTTTTGTCACTCTTTTGACATATTGTTACATCACCTTTTCATCACTTTTTTCACGTGCTATACTATCATTTTTTTAATCCCTTTTGGACACACTGTACAAAATATTTTGTTTTGTTTACATATTATGACTTTTTCATTGCTTTTTTGATGTTCTACCATTACTTATTCATCATTCTTTTCACATTCTATACTGTGACTTTTTTCAACACACTGTACCCTGAGTTATCACTTTGTCAACATAATATGCTCTGACTTTTTTCCCCCCGACCTAATATACTATGACTTTTTTCGAAATACCGTACTATGACTTTTTTCAACATACTCTACTACTCTAACTTACTTTTTCATTACTTTTTTCATCACACTGTACAATGAATTGTTTATAACCTTTTTCAACATACTATGTTATGACTGTTTTCAACACACTTCATTTGGTGGCATAGTAAATAGAAAAAAGTGATAAATAGTCAAAGTATGAGTTTAGTATGTATATATATATATATATATATGACTTTTTCAAAGTAGAAGAAGAGTAAGAAGAACATGCCCAGTCCAGACTGCGGATTGTACCAAGGGTCAAAGTCTGCAGTTCCTTTTTGCTGGAGAACTAACCATTGCACCTCCCTGCCAAATTAAGTGTGTTGAAAATAGTCATAACATAGTATGTCGAAAAAGTATTAACAAATTGATGGTATAACATGATGAAAACAATCATAAAAAAAAGTATGATGAAAAAGGTCATGGAATAGTATGTTGAAAAAAGCCAAGAAAAGTAATATTATGCTATGTTGAAAAAGCCATGAAAAGTAATAGTTTAATATGACAAAAAATATCATAAAAAAGCCATGGTAAGTATGTCTAAGAAAGTCTGGAAGAACATTCAAACTTCCCACAAGAGAGCCCAGCCCGGACTGGGGATGGAACCAAGATTTCAGAGTCTGCCGTGCCTATTTACTGGTGTTAGAGCAGTGCTAACCACCAAGCCACCTCGCCAAATAAAATAATTATATTAGTATAGTATGTCAAAAAAAAGTCATCCAAAAGTTATAGCATGGGCACCTGGTTAGCTCACCTGGTAGAGTGGGGGTCCATATATAGAGGTTTAGTCCTTGATGCAGCAGCCA
>NC_048425.1:8834299-8859743 GCF_013103735.1 Etheostoma cragini
CCCCCCCCCCCCCCCCCCCCCCCCCTTCAAATCTAAGCTGTTCTTTGGAAATAAAGGCCTAAAAAATGCCCCAAAAATATACAGCATATTTATAACTTTAAAAAAGTTGTCGAAAAACGTCATAGTATAGTTTGACAAAAAGTCATAAAAAAAGCCACAGTATATTATGACTAAGAACTTAATAGTATAGTATGTCGAAAAAACTCACAGTATAGTAAGTCCAAAGAAGTAATGAAAAAGTCAAGTATGGTATGTATAATGTCCGTATCAACTTGTTTATGTATTTTATGTGTTAAGGTAGCAAATAAGAGCCAGAAGTCTTTAAACTTTAACAACCACTGAATACTTAATGTTGAAATATTATATTTTGAAAAACATAAATCTGAAGTGATTTGTTCTGAATTCTCTTTTAAATTTAAATATGAACATTCGTCTATTTTAAAAACCTAAATTTCGATAAATATTTTTCAATTCAAAATTCAGATCAACTTACAGAATTTCAGATGAAATAGATTCAGGTTGATCAAATTTGATTGCTCAAGTTCAGATCGAAAAATTTAAGTTAAATATTCACACAGTAATATCTAGCCTACCCAGGAACCAACATCTGGCCTATCAAAGCACGGGCCGTCATTCATGTGATCCAAGAAATCGGCAGGACGTCTGGCCTATCAGAGCACGACCTGTGTGTCATGTGATACAATGTACATACTTATGACGAGTCCTGAGTTTGATTGTATGAAAACAGCAACCTAACCGGAGAACCTCCGCTTATCTGGCAGTCATCTTTACAGGTTGAATTTCCATGCCGTGATCTTGGATCACATGACAGACATGCCGTGCTCTGATAGGCCAGAGGTTGGTTCATTGCATGCAGGTTCAACTGTTTCTCCTGGGAAGCCCGGATGTTACTGTGTGAATATTTAACTAGAATTTTAAGATGCGAATTTGAGCAATCAAATTTGACTGGTTTTCTTTGAAGAATTTTAACTTGAAATTTGAGATCTGAGTTTGAGCAATCAAATTTGATCAAACTGAATCTATTTTATCTCAAATTCTGTAAATTGATTTGAATTTGAGACCATTGAAAAATATGTATCGAAATTCAGGTTTTTAAAATGGAAATCAAGAATTTTCACAGTAAAATTTCTAAGAGGTAAATTCAGAACAAAACAATTCAGATATGTTTTTCAAAATAAAATATTTCAATGTTGAGTATTCAGTGGCTGTTAAAGTTTAAAGACTTTTGTCTCTGATTCGCTTCCATAAAATAGCCCTGTCTGTATTTATAGACAGGAACGTGACTTTGACCTGCTTAGTGATAAATTATCCATCATGTACATAAATAAAGGTTGGAAAATGACATGGCATAATTTAAAATATGTACGCCTCGGAAAAAGGTTAGCAGGAGTGAAGAGTATAGGTAAATTGTTTTAATTCATACAAAAACAGGAAATACACAGATCCACGTTAAAGTGGACCGCTGTAGTTTAATAGAGGCTCTTTGGTGGGGGTGTCTGTAATCTAAATAGGATTTAATACAACAGATTTGTAGACACTAATGACTTTCATTCATATTCATGTTTGCCTCCACTTTATAATCAAACTACTTACTATCACAGGATATGAAAACCACAACACAAACAACTTATTTTGAAAGACATCTCCTTGGTCCTGTCCCTTTTGTGGGGGCTGATTTTCAGTCCGATTTGATCTGAATTGTCTGGTTTCTTTGAGTGTAAGCAAACCATTTCAGATGCTTTCTTTTTTACGAAGTTAGGGGAAATAATCCTGAAGTAAAATCCTTAGGGAGTGGATTTGGCAGCTGGTCGCTGCTGGCTCTGTCATTCATCTTTATTAGTTTAGTATAAAGAAATGCATAAACATGAAAGAAGCAGACATTTTTTATTTTTTTAAATTGGGTTTTTAATGAAAGTCGGCGTAACAGTCAATATACAAACAAATATCTGTCGGTCTTTACAGACCAATATTTGATCAAACAAATACACTGTACAGATGGGTTCTTATTGGTTACAAAAAAAGTATAAAACGGTACAAAAACTGTTCCTAATTTAAGAAGGTGATGAAGAGTGTGTGTCTGACTGTAGCAGCACATTTCATACTGGCAAAACAGAGAACTACCAGTAATGATGTGCTGCTATAGCCTAACACACCGATACAATATTCATCCTCATGACAAATTCATCTAAACTCTTTATTTTTAACAACATCATGTTGTTGGTCTGTGTGACCATAAATGATTTATATGTTTGTAACTGGAACAAACATCTAAAATCTTATGACCAAATGTACAAAGTACACCATCACTTTTATTTGGGCTGCACAGTTTTCGGCATTTCATCTGGATTATTCATCATCCCGTGTTTATTTAACGGGCTGTTTTGTGGAAATGTCACTTTCTGTGTGTGAAGAGATGAAGTTGAAGTGTAACTTTGGGTGATGAGGACTGAAGGGAACATTTACAGAAACGCTGCTCACGGTGACAGTGCGGTTGTCTTACAGGGTGATTTTGACATATCCATCTGCTGAAAGAAACCACAAATAAAAAACAGAAATACACCACAGGTTGTTAAACACTTGTTCAGTGAGTGCAGACACTTGGGATTGTTGTGGTTTAGTTCTTTCTGAGTGATTTTATGTATGTGAGATATATGTGTGCTTGTTGTGTTATATTTTTATAAGCTATTGGATGCGTAAAATATCCCTCGGGAAGAATAAAGTATATGTCTAGATTCAGGACAATCCTATTACCAGATATAAAAAATAAACTCCATGCATAAAGAAATCAGCATTAGAAAACCACAATATAAAACCTGTCCACTGTTCTTTATATTAAAGGGACCATAAGCCAATCAGAGCAGAGTATAGATGTGAGCATATTTCATAATGCATCATTTCTATGAGAGGATGAGGTTCAGGCCAGGAGAGGTATTTTGAGATCCTCCTTGTTTTTTAGTAAAACATATAGAGGTATGTGCTTCCACTTAACAGAAATGACAATTTAATACTGTATTTTGTTACTTAGAATTATTTTCAAGGAATTCAATTTTACCACTTTTATTCTGAATGCCAGATACATGTTGCAAATTTCCCCAGAACCATGCTTACACTTTATTAATAATCCATGCACACACATTCCCACACCAACTTCTTTTCTACCATACGAGCCCTGGCAGGCTCAGTTGTAATTCACAAGAAACATGAAAATGCACTTATTGTCCTTCAAATTATTTTAATTAACTTGACCTTGGTTCATTTTATTATCAATTTCCATAATACTGATATTGGTTTATGGGTGGGTGGGAGAGAAACACAGTTACTGTGTTTCCAGTCACTAATTACACCACTCAAACCCCTGACACAATTCTTTGCTTTTATACTCCCAGGCTTAGCAGTGAGGTGAAAAAAGAAGTCTTACTTTGTTTGTCATTTTCTTTGATTACTGACAGCACTGTACAAACATGCCCCACCCTACAAAGTCAGTCAGTCAATTATCTCATTAAATCTACCTCATTTTCTTAAAACAAGTTTTAACATCAGCCAATCAGCTACAATTTGGTGTTGTTTCCAACAAATTCACTTTCATTCATGTTTAAGTTCCTTGATACTAGTGCGGCCACTTGCCTTATTCTGTTTGTTTAAGGATATTGTCCTTTATGGACAGTTCCTATAAAGTACAGTGGGAACAACTGAGCACACTGAACGCCTTCTTAGGACAGTGTTTGTCACAGAGTGGTGGATAAAGGATCCCAGGTTGTCCCCAGTTTGCAGACACGATAAATAACTCACACAACAACACGGAAACACACTCTTTGGGTTTTTCATCGGTATTGTTAAAAATAAATAAATAAATAAATAAATTACTGGTATATAATTACTTTCTTATTTACATGTTTTTCTACAATTGCCTTTAAAATAAAAAATAAAAAACTCATGGTCACACAGATGAAACTGCTGCTGTGAGACACACATACACACACACACACACACACACACACACACACACACACACACACACACACACACACACACACGTATCACCTCTGATCTTTGAGAATGGTAACAGGAGTCAGTGCAGTCAGGCGTGGGATCGCTGTCCGCCGTGTTATGGGAATCCCGGGGCTCGCGGTGACAGCACATCATGACTTGGAGGGATTTAACTCATATCTGCAAAACATGATGTGCTGCTAGAGCGCACCCTGGACACGGAGACCAGGAGTCCATCACGGGGGTGGGGGTTCAAGTTCAGTGCTATAGCAGCAAATATAAGACACACAGCACCAGACAGAATATACAAGAAAAAATAAATAGAGTGGAGTACAAGAACTAATCAAATAATATACACAGGATATACACTCACAAACGTAACACCCAACAACACACAAAGAAACATGGAAATTCATGTTTGTTTTTTTTTATTCTTTGATCCCAAGTTCATTTAGGTAACTATAAATACATCTGTTTAATTTTCTTAAAACATGCCTTAATATCTTAATTTAAATGTATTAGACATGCATAAAAGCTGCACATTGATTAAAACGCGATCTCTTTCAGCAGCTCATTTCAGCCAAATGTGTAACAATCCAAATGAAAATTCACATTAATACTAATTATTCCAAAGATCAACATACACAGTGGGGTGTGCATGTTCTGTGTCATTTGGAATCTAACACAAACAAAATGGTTGAAGAGGGCAAAATGGAGGAAGAGTAAGAAAAAAGAAGGAGAGACAAGAAGGGAAGAGTACATGAGACACACTGCCTATCTGCTTTATGTATCACTGTGGGAAAATGGATTCAAATTTGCCTTTATGTTCAGAACTCTAAAAACTGGATTTTTACATTTGAGGAATAACACATTCTACACAACACTTTCTTTGCCCCTTTTTCTTAATTTCTCTTCCCACTGTGTTTGTGTTTAGTGAACAAAACACTTTTTGTTGGAGATGAACCTGCTCATGTATTTTTCAGACCCATTTCACATATTAAAAAAGAATCCTGTTATGCTACTCTTAATTACACAGGAGACAGGTTGCAAATGAAATGTAATTATGTCTGTGATAAACCAGAGGACAGGGAAACAATTAAATAGTAGAAGCAGAAAAAGTGTCTCCATCTTTGCTTCGAACACTGATATGTATCTACACATGAACGTTTTTTCTTCTTATCTCCACATTGCAACTGTACATCTTAACATCTCATTGCAATAGTTTTAAACAAGGTATTAAATAAATCTACAGTTTATTAAATTGGTTGACGGCTCAGTTTATAAGAAGGTTCTAGTCTATCTGATTTCAAGATACTGACAATTTCTCAAAATGTTATGAAGATGAGGAAATGAAGAGCGCAGGTTATCAATGTCTGCTGTTAAAATACACAACGGTGGGGTAAAATACTGTTAGTGGGAGGGGGCGGGCCACATAACAGTAGTATTACAAAGGATTGTTTATTGGTCCAATTTAGAGGTGCAGCACTCCTACACACAGATGTGTTTTCCATCCTGAATCTGAAGCTCAGTCTATCATGTGTCATAAGTGTGAAAAAGAAAACAAGTCAGGTTGAAGGAATTACCCAAACCTGCTAGTATTTATTTATTAACATGCAAAAATTCATAATTACATTTTATAATTAATTTTTATTAATTATATTTTTTAAATATTTAAATATTTTATTTTAAAGTTATTCAGATTAGAAACAGTAAAAGCAGCACAGCCTCAACCATTGATCAAAAATAAAAATGATCTAAACTAAGAAAAAACGAGGGAACCCTATCATATGATGGGAATGTACAAGTGCTATTGTGAGGCAAAGTTATTCCATCACGTGAGCAGCATCTTTATGCCACCTAACCAACCGGACCTGAGCCATGAGAGCAGACTGAAGCTCTCCCACCAAACAACTTCAACAAGGTTCCAATCGGAACCCTGCTGTCACAGACTCGATGAGTAGATTAACACTTTACCATCTTCATCAAACGATGCCAAACGTGTTCAGCGCTGGTACATAAGTGTAAACAAACTGCCTTGAATATGTAATTTTGTAAGTCAATCAGTCCCTTCGTGATTTTGTCGTGACAATGTCGTGATGGCGCCAATTTACGCAAATTCAACCAATCACCGCGACTTTGGCGCAACCTACAATTTTGTCCAATCACCGCAAATGACCAAGCAGGAGTGAGAACTGGTCAAATTAATTTCCTTGTTTATCGTACAGTGAAAGATCATGCAAAACATGTCACACCTTCCTGCCAACCTCTATACATTTGATGCAGGAAAAACTGGAGATGAGACGACACAATGACCTACCCTCGTTATTGTAAGTGCAATGATAAGTTAAAGGTCCCGTGGTAGTCCTGGGTATCCTGCTCTGCCTTTGAGAAAATAAAAGCTCAGATGGGTCGATCAGGAATCTTGCCCCTTACGAGGTCATAAGGGCAAGGTTACCTCCCCTTTCTCTGCTTTGCCCGCCCAGAGAATTTGGCCCACCCACGAGAGAGAGACATCATGGCTTTCAAACGAGCAAAGTGGCAGTTGGTCAAGGCCACACCCCCAGCCTCCACCATGACACGTCCTAAGGAAAGCTCATTGTTGGACTGACTCTAGTGGCTGTAATTCTGCACCAAGGCTGAATTTTAGGAAAGAGACTTCAGATATGGTATTAGGGGTCCACTAAGGATATAAAAGCATCCAAAGAGCACAATTTCATGGGACCTTTAAAGTCCAATAAGTCCTTTATCAAACCGCATGAATGTGTCCCAGCCCAGGATAGGAAATTAACTAACAATGTCAAACTAACAACAAGCCACTAACACATATGTTTAAATTTGATTTAATCAATAAATGCATCCTGAGCCTTATTTTGGTAAGGTTACTAGGAAAGGCCAGAGTAGTTTAATTTTCCTCAAAACAAGTTTCTTTATTTTTGAAGAACTATACAACAATAAAATCAGGCATTTTGGGTCTCAAGAATCTCAAAAAAAGGCTGCAAAATCAAGGAGGGACTGGGCAATATTGATAAATAATGGGTTGTTGTACTTTTCCTGGAAAAAGATTAGAGGAATTGTTATACCTAAAATACCCAGAGGAGTGAGTCTGTTTTTTGGTTAATCTAGTGAGTAAAATTCTAGAGAAATCAGGTCACTTCATTGCAATAATTAAAATTTATTGTACAAATCCAGTACTATAATAGATCTGGCCTCACCAAGCACATTTTAAAGGGATAGACACCACTGCATTAACACATTGGTTTTGATGGTTTTGATTCTTGATTTATATTTTTGTATGGATGGCAAGTTGATGTCTTAGACATCACTATTACAAACTAAGACAAGGCTATGACAAAACTACAGTAGAGCTACAAACACTTATTGATAACACGTCAGGTGTTAGAAAAAAGTTTAAAATGTTCACACATATGAGTGTGTCTTCAAATGTCTGTTTGGCCAACAGCACAAACCCGCAGATATGTTTGACATTTTTGCTTGATACATTATTTCAATGAATAATTTATAAAAATTGTTAACATATATATATATATATTGAGGCCACAGTTCATGAATTCATCATTTCAACTTTGAACTACAATGTAAATGGCATTTAAGTGCAAACTTTGACTTGTAATGCATTGGGCTACAACACAACACATTGTTTTATTGTCAATTAATTTGCAGATTTCTTTTTGTCTCTAAAATTTCAGAGTGAGTAATTTTTTTTCTGTAATCATTTAATAAACCATTGTTTCTACACAAAAATGTATGAATTACATTAGATATCAAAACTGCAAGCCAAACATGGTGCTGTCATTTTGAGTGCAGCATAGAGGAGGGAATCAAGGCCTGTAAGCACCACACCCGACTGTATGTTTTTAAGACTTTCAGAAAAGTTGGATTTAGGTGGTAAAACTGCTCATATACATCAAATGCTCTGCCACTAATTAAATATTAGAAATTCAAATACACTTTTTAAGGAGGAATTCAGAAGGTGGGGTCAACATTTAAGACAAATATGGACTTGATGAAGGAAAAAGCAGAAGTGTAACTGGTGCTGAGCTTCCAGGATTGCTCACATCAAGCCTTTTCAAGCCATACGAGCACAGTCCTTCAGAAAGAGCTTTGCTGATGGAAGCTGATTGGATTTGAAACAAGAGGTCATGTCAACAGGGAGAGTAGCGACAGACAGGCATTAGATTCAGATCCAAACTTCCAGCCTCATTCAAAGAAAAACAACAACATGAAACAGCGAGAGAGAGAGAGAGAGAGGTAGAGAGAGAAGGGGGGTGAGGGACTGAGAGCAGGGGGAAAAAAGAGCACAACTAAAATTGTAGTGAAGGGATAGGAAGGAGAAAGAAGCAACGCAGAGCTGAGAAAAGCTCCCCTCTGTGGCCTGCTGCTCTCTCCTTTCACAGCCGCAGAGGCCATTTTAAATGCTTCAGAGAAAAAAAGATTAACTTACCGTCTGCTGCTGAAATCACAAACCAAATGATGGAAGAACTAACTAGCCCTAACTACTGCCTTACTAACAACACTGGTATTTGCCTGTGCACACGTCCCTGTCTCTCCTCTGGACGCTCTTACCAAAAAGGCCAGGGACAAGAACCAGGCACAAACTAGTCCTCAGTTATAACTAGTCCTCTAAAAAATAATTAAAAAATAATAATTACAAAATACACACACACACACACACACACACACGCTCAAACACAGACACACACAACATTAAGGCTACAGGATGACAAAGGTATTGAAATAAAAATGAGACCAGAAAAAACGGCAGGCCTAAAAAACGTCACTACAACACACACACCCATGCTCCATACAAACACATATCAATGGGAATATACCCAGTCTACTACAATGACAGGGAGAGAGCAGAAAGAAGGCCTGTTAGGGGTTTCTGGTTGCTCCTGCTTCTGTTCCTAGTAAGAGGGGGTGGGGGGTCTCAGGGGGGGTTGGGTGGGGGGGTTCTGGTCCCAGTCCCAAAAATTGGCCCCCCAAAACCTGAGTGTCCCCCCCCCCCCCCCATCCTTCCTTCCTGACCCTCCTAGCTATGTGAGTGTGTGTGTCCCAGTCCTCCTTAGTGCAGCCTGCTGCCTCGCTGGAGCCCCAGCTACGCACACTGACACACTGAGGAGGCTCAGTATGCATAAAAACCTAGAGGGCTGCAGCCTTTTTCCCTGGCCATCACTTTCTACAATACAAATCAACAATTTAGGGGACGCCCAAAAATCTGAAAAAAAATCAGGTCGCCCATGCGGGTGTGTAGAAGACAGGTGTGAAAGGAGGGGTCTGACGGAGCTACCGTTTGCGAGTAAAAAATTAATTCGTGGAAGGTGAGGGGGCTGCTGCGCTGCTGAGCCGAGCGCCGAGCCAAGCTGCGCGGCTGTCAGACTGAAAGAAAAAGACAGAGGCGACAGGGTGGGGGGAGAGGGAGGGAAATAAAATGAAGAAAGTGTGGCTCTGAGAGGAAGCTCTCCACGCTCGGTTTAAGCAATCTGCTTTCATTGGTAAAGTTGCAAAATAAAAACCCCAACACAACGACACGAGGGAAGTGAGTGCAACAGGCCGACTTTTGCACACCGAGACACAGAATAGAAAGGGCCAAACGGAGTCACAGGTGGACTGGCAATAATGCAGCAATATGCTGTTAATTGCACTGATGGCCCGCAGACTACTGAAAGTGCTGCTCTTAAACTACACTGCTTTACCAGGAGGACACAGAGGCCCTGCCCACCCCCTTCAAACACACAGACACAGACACACACACACAGACACACACACACAGACACACAGGTTCTGGTCTAAGTGGGTGAGTTTTGACATTAAAATAAATCCTCAGCCAGACACTAAATTGACTGAATTCTCCAGCATTACTCAGTTTAATACAAGTTACTATTGTGGAGGCCCCTAAATACAGAACATTTTAACAATCCAAATAAATTTTACCCGGAATTCATTCACTAGAAATCATCTCACTTACACAGTGAATAATCATAACCACCCAGCTCCGGGCTAACACCATCCAATCATTCCAGGGTGATAATAATGCAAGCCATGACATTAAAACTGTCGAGTTGTACACATGGTTTCTTTAAAAGTGAAAAGTGCCACCTAAAAGTTCTAAATGAATGGTCAGATTCTGATGCTAATTCCTCTTTTAATCAAATAATTTCTGATTAGATTCTGTAGTTTTATTAAGGTAAAGTAATTGTGCGTCTGTATGTGTTTAGATCTAATGAAGTAAAAAAGAAAAAAAAGGTTTCAGTAGAAAAACAGGTTTTTACTCAGAGTAAGTCATAGGTGTAATCATTTTGGATATCTGTATCAAAAAGCAGGCATTGGCAGTGATACCGTATCAAAGAATTTCAGCCTCAATACCAAGCTTTGGTTTTGTACCATTGACGTTTATACTGCCCATTTTTAAATCTGTTAATTGTTTTAGTAATTAAATTGTATTTTCTCTGTTTGTATCCCTGTAAACTGAATATCCTTGGCTTTTTAACAGTCAGACAAAAAAAGCAACCTGCGGGCCTTGGACTAATCTAAAAATAATTTTCTCTATTTTTATTAATTTACATTAAAAAAAATCTGTACATTTATACTATAATTTTATTTTATGTTTAGTTAACATCCTAACATGTGGGTAAACCGATGGCACCTTTAAGTTGATTAATAGATCTTAATGTAATGTACAAAGGCATATTCCTATTATGGATTGTTTCAGTGAAACTAGACTAGACTAGACTTTCTGGATGCTAAATTTTACTCTCAACTCTCTACAGGCTCATACTTAGGGAAGACAGAGCTTCTGAATCTACTAAAAGAAGATTCTACGCAGCAGTGAAATAAATAGAAAGTCAGTTGGCAGGAAATAGACGGATGACAATTTTGAAAATGTCCAGTTTGCAGTTTGGGGACTTTGGGATTGTGATGGGGATTGTTGGATAAATTAAGCTATTTGAAGATGTTGCTTTTTGGCTACTGTAACTTGTGAAGGGCAAAACTTTTGTTGATGAAATTTAAAGAATAGTATAGAGATAATGCAGCCCTTAAAAAAGACATTTCACTTTACTTTTATGTGAGCTCCTGTCGACTGTATGTCTCTCAAAATAAGTGCACATTGTCAGATATCGAGTACCTTATAATAAGACAGGTATAGTGGATTACTTGACTTCCCCTCTCATTAGATAATTCACAAAAAAAGTTAAACAATAAACACTAAACTCATATTTTAAATTATTGCAATGATTATCTACACTAAATTCAAATGTGTGGCTGAGATGGTTGTATTTGTACAGTGTATCCAATAGTACGTCTGCATATTAGATGCTAACAACTAGTCTTGGCTTAATTATTGCTGCGCAGTTGGAGGGAGCTGGGGGAATATGTGTATTGCGTAGTGCGTTCAAACATCAGAGTCCCAGGCACATATTCCTCCGCAGAACACTGTTTCTCCAATATAACGCATTTGTAAAGATTTTTGGCGGTCGTCTGCACTATATACAGGATTAGGCTTGTCATTATTGTATATTATGACATGGGTTAGGTCGTGATATATTGAAGTTAAACTATGCTGTTACAAACCGTAGTGCCACATTTACATTTAACGGTATTATATGGTAATGATTAATAATTAAGACGCTTAGTAGGGTTATTCGATACATTGTCAGCAGGATAAAATTCATGAACTTATATTTGGTTAACTGCACCTGTAACATTGTTACGTTGGCTAACGAACTGTAGCACTACGACAGTGTAACGTTAATGGCAGGTTGACAGACAGGGAGACTGCCTTCGGTAAACTGCTGAGTCAGGGTTCTTACTAAAGTTAAACCGGCGAGCCCGTTTGAGTTTTTTTCTAAATCTAATATGGAATAAAAGAGTTTTGCCTCCGAGATCAGCGTGGAGCAGAAGTAGCTGTTTTGTTTAAATGCGGTTAATTTAAAGTAATGTAATTTAGCGTCTTTAGAAGCGCATTTAGTCAGAGTGAACGGCCGGAGTGGGCTGGGGTCTTTGGGGAGGGGGCTGTGACTGGGGGAGTGTCCGCTTCCTCAACTTACTCAGTTATCTACTAAAACTCTTTTGTACAGAAATATAAAACAATTCCTCCCATGTCAATGTTAACCCATATATTCAAAAGGTTTCGAATTTTTTTTTTAACCGACCAGCCTCAATGTAGAAACGGATAAAGACTCAGCTGTCCGACAAAAGCAACGTAAAGTTTTTTTTTGTAATGCGCCACAGCCTTTGTTTTAAACAGCAGTTCATTACAGCCCAGTAAGCAGGCGGTTACACAACGCCTTTGCTGTAGCTAGCTACAGCTTCAAAAACACTCAGAAGCAGTTCGCTAGAACTAGGCTATAAGAAGCAAAAAATGTATATTACCTGTATTTATATAACCATAAATACTAACAAAAGATAAGAAACTGAACATCTAACATAAAATAAAAAAGAATACACAAAATAGTTAATGACGGAATTGCTTACCATCCGAAGAAAAAACTGTCCAAAAGTGAAATGGTGTTTGATATTCCTCGCCTTACAGTAATTATGAGAAAGAGAAAATAAGTGATGTGTAAATGTATTTGAAGCCGGACTCTCATTCTGTGTCAGTGGAGGATTTGAAAGTGGCGCCAACCGCTCTGCTCCTCAGCTCCCCACACAGCCGTCACACACACACAAAAAATAAATAGAAATTCAAACGCGCGCGCAGCAATATTTCACGCGTAGCAAAATGTGCCTATCGATCAGCACAATCGATCCCTGTTGTTACTTTTTAATAATATCACTCCTGTGATTTTTATTTATTTTTTATGTTAAATTAAAATAACCGTCACAGGCTTTTCTAGGCCGCGGTGCAGCACGGGAGATTGTGCAAGGCGGTTGTGTTTTGAATTTCTAACCGGTCTGGGAAGAGGAGGGCAGTGTCTCCCCCTGCAGGGTGTGTGTGTGTGTGTGTGTGTGTGTGTGTGTGTGTGTGTGTGTGTGTGTGTGTGTGTGTGTGTGTGTGTGTGTCACCCTTGTGACTATGTTTACTTTAGACATAATACCAGCGTGTGCATGTGCTTAGTTATGTTTGAAGATCCCATTTTAAGGATATGGAAGATAGTCAGAAGATAATATGTTACCTCTCTTTGGTAAGTGGTAACCAAAGATTGCAGCAGGGCCCAACTGCAGCCAATATTTCAGAAACAAGGATTACCATGAGACTTGTAGATACAATTTTTGACTATGCAGCAGCTGTAGCTGTTGTTTTATTTAATCTTTATAAAGTGACTACATTTCTTATTTTTCACACAGCCTGGGCCACATGTAACAAAGGAAAAAACAAGAAAGATTTGAAGAAAGAAGGCATCTAGGTTCACATTTACAAAGTATCAATCATAGACCGTTAATAAATGTACAGTCAATGGTAACAATGTAAGTGTTCTTTTAAATATGACCCCTCAACATGATGATACCAGGCCCACATGTAGTGCTCTTATTTGTTGGGAAACATTTCCAAACCTGATTTCTTTTAAAAATGTATATTGACACATAGTAACAGGTTTCTTAATCTGCCACATTGGCCAGCATACATTTACATGCACAATCAGATAAACACATTTGAGCAGACTTAACCTTTTAAAACAGGAAAACTCATGGAACAAAGGGTTTGTACAATACTACACTACACAATATTTTACAAATGGTTTGCACAATACTACACTATACAATCTTTTACAATATTGTTAAAATATAATACTTTATATCTTGTGGAGCAGCTCAGCTAGTGTGAAAATATAGAAATGATGAATTGATTATAGGACTACATCAGCAGTAACTCCTTGACACAGGAATTTTAAACAGGTGGCTAAAAGTAATGAATACAAAAATGGTGGAAATGCATAAGTGGCTGAAATGGTTAGCTACCAGTATTAACTGAACAGTCCAAATAACACTATACCAGAGAAATATTGCATATTTTACATGGAGTTGACTATAATTGTGTACTTTTAGTGCATAAAGCCGAGAATATCTGTGCAAACAGTCCAAAACCAGGCTCAAAACCCACCTGTTCCAGCTTGCTTATTTGTAAATACACTGTTTCTGTCATTTTTTTCCATAACTGTTTATACTTTTCTGTTCCTTGTATCTGTTTTTTATTGTCTGTAAAGCGACCTTGAGTGCTTAGAAAGGCGGTGTAAATAAAATGTGTTATTATTATTATTAAATAGTTAGCTAAAAGTATTGCATTAGCAGCGGAAATAGTTAGCTAAAACTACTGACCAAACAGTTAATATAGTTAGCCAAAAGTATTGCATTAGCACTTTAAAAGGGTAATCTAAAACTACTGCCTAAACAGTTAATATAGTTAGCTAAAAGTATTGCATTAGCAGCTGGAATAGTTAGCTAAAACTACTGAATAAACAGTTAATATAGTTAGCTTAAAGTATTGCATTAGCAGCTGAAATAGCTAAAACTACTGCCTAAACAGCTAAAATAGCTAGCTTAAAGTATTGCATTTGCAGCTGAAATAGTTAGCATAAACTACTGACAACAGTTAAAATAGTTAGCTATTAATGGGCACACAGTTGAAACATTTAGCTTTACTCCTAAGTAGTGGTATTGCTGACAAAATCAACCAAAATACTGAAAGTTCAGGTGTATAAAAAATTAACAACATCCACGTTTATTAAATTAATGGTGTTATACATCAGGAACACATCGGGAATTGATGAAGGGGTAGGCCTATGTGAGTTCATCTGATAGGGCTGTGGTGGTACCTCAGACCAAAAAGTTTGGGAACTACTGTTCTGTACTACATTATAGAACTACCATCTATTAGCAATTTCTTGTTCATGATTCAGCTAACTGTAAATGCACCTGGTCTTTCATAGGTTTTGGGCTTAAGGACATGTGATAAGTTTATAAATAAATGTAAGTTTCTAGGGTTATCTGGTTGTCTGTGGACAAGTATGTAAATAACATAATACAGCCCATTATAAAGTATCTCATTAGAAAGTATCTTGACATTGTTTCTTTTCTAGTTAGTAGTAGTAGTAGTAGTAGTTTGCTTCTTTGACACCAAGTAAAACGCATGCCTGCCTTATGCACATTATGCACTCTGCCACAGTGACTTTTTGATATAAACCACCAGATGGTGCCAAGAAAACATTCAGTATTCATTAGTGTACTACATAGTTCCAGTAAGAGAATAATGATCTTGAGCAGTTTTAGTGCAGTATGTACATTCATAGTACGCATTCTTGTAGCTGGTTGTGTGCAGAGAATAAAAAAGCTAGAAAGTTCCTGAGGGGCTTTTTTTTCTCTTAAGTATTTCATAAAAAATCTGGGTTCCAAAACTCTCTTTTAAACATTATAAATGCAATGTTTGGTTTGAAGTGTCAGGTCAAAAGTGGTTCAGTATCTTCATTTGTATTCTCTTTTCAGTTGTTGTGATTGAAAATGGAACATAGTTTGAAAGAGGGTAGAAATAAATGATAAGCGTGCTTTCAAAGGGCACTTCCCATGTTCATGTAGGTTTCCTTTGGGTACTCAGATGTTGCTCAAATATCCGGATGAAGTAGTTTGGAGACTTACTGCAATCCTTTCATCTAGAGCCACCAACAGGTAACATTTCCATTTATCCAACACTTCAGTTTAAGTCAAAGCAAGATTTATTTAAGTGTATTATCATACTAAAATGTATCATATTTCCTAAACAACAATATTAGAATAAGTACTTACACTGTTAGATGCATTAATAGTTCATTTAAAGAAAATAAGAGCATGTAGAATAAGAGTGATACAGTAATAACAAGAAAAATGTTAACAGTATTTTTTTAAACAATGACACCAATGTTAGAACAACCGTTAACGTTACGGCGTGTAGTTTCTGTCTCCTCCATGGTGAATTTTGAGCAACAACTGTCACCACATCCGTATGATAAATCCCCTTCCTTGCTCGCGGAGCACCCACCCCTCCTCCACACAGTTGCTAGTAGCCAAGGAGGACACGGAGGATTGAAAAAACATGATGTACTCTTCAGAAGAGGCAATTATCTTTGCTTGATTTTTTTGTTTGTGGATTGACTCCCCTTTGGACAGGAGGCTGCAGCTTGGTTTTGAGTCTGGTCTTAAAAGGATACTTTGTCATCCACCACGTCATCTGTCAGATTTCGGCAGACCTCCGCTGCCCCGCGGGAAGCTCCTGGTGCCATAGAGGGAAGCCAAATATTGTTTATTTGCCCACACTAAAATTACACAAGGCTGGTTTAAAACATATTGTTTTAAAGTGTTCATATTATGCTTTTTGGCTTTTTCCCTTTCCTTTATTTTGTTATATATCTTTTTTGTGCATGTAATAGGTTAACAAAGTAAAAAAAAACAAAGGGACTTACAATCTCAACAGAAAACACTGTTAACAAACTGCTCCAAAGAGGTCTACTGTGGTCCAGCCTTTACTTCCGTGATGAACATGCGTCACTTTGTAACACATGTTATTATGCTTGCCTAGCTGCTAGCGTACCACGCCCTCATACTCTGCTTCTGACTGGCTAGTAGACCTTACCTAGGTACTGTGCATGTAGGACTCCCAACAAAGATGGGACAGAAGTGAGATGCCTCACTCTGTAGCTAAAAACGGAGAGCTCAACACACAGGGTGAAAAGAGGAGCTGCATCAATGTGCAATACAACAAAAAATATGGTGGTTTAAAAGAAAAACAATAAACAATGTAAACCTATTCTGATATTACCTCTAAATACAATTAATAACTTGAAAATGACCATCATATGAGCATTTTAACGATTTCTAAGGAAAAATCGAATCTAGTGTATGTGGAAACACTTTTATAAGGTTAGGACTTTGGACTAGACTCTCTAATGGGATAACTTTTCATGCATTCTGAAAAGTCATCCAGACAACAAAGAGTATGGCGTGGTTCATGCTGTACTGTGTAATGAGATCTGAGAAGCATCAAGGCGCTTGCCAGGGTGAGTATTTTGGCGTTTGCGCTGACACTGGCAGAGGAGCTGGATCATGGTTGGCGTGAAGGGATCAAATGTTCTGGTTAGGGTTTGGATTCTAGCTGCAGTGTTTTGGCTTTTGACAAATGATTGGGATAGGCTGGACAAGAGAAAATTACTAAAAAACAGTTCGGAAGAAATTAATGCATAAGTTATAATTATCTGATCAATAAAGAAAAACAGGTGGATTCTGGCTATGTTGGAGAGGTGGTCAAAAACTTGACAGTAGCTAAGGATTCATACAAAGTTTGGTCTAAACCTGTGGAAAGGCAAAAGTGTTTGAAGATGGGGTAGAAAGCCTGTTAAAATAGAGAAGGACAAGCTATGATGAATGCTTCAATGGGGATAACAGAGCACAATTTCAGGCAGTGTCCCTTTGAAGGAATTCATGGCGTTGCACTTGTTTGTAGACACAAAAAGTAACCACACACCTGGCCAATCACTGTTTAAGTAGGTGTGAATGTAGGATTGTCGTTTAAAACTTACAAGAATTGTGAGATGCTTTTACAGTTGGTATCCGTATAACCCCATTTTACAGCATTTTATTTTGACTCCTTTTGGGGAGGGTATTCACAGTGGGGCTCAAATGTTCGGGCACCCCAGGTAAATATTTTTATTAATGTGCATAAAGAAACCAAGAAAAGATGGAAACATTTCCAAAAGGCATCAATTGACAGATTAGACATTCGTATAATATGTCACAAAAAGTTAGATTTTATTTCCATCATTTATACTTTCAAAATAACAGAAAACAAAATAATGGCGTCTGCAAAAGTTGGGGCACCCTGCAGAGTTAATCTCTTGTACCGCCCCCTTTGGAAAGCTGAGACCTAGAATAGTCTAGAAAGACCAGGCGATGTCAATCTTAAGGTTTTAAATGCCCAGACTCATCTGACCTTGCCTCAACAAACAGCACTATGGCTTCTTCTAAGCAGTTGACTAGAAAACTCAAACTGAAAATAGTTAACATTTTTTCCCCACAATAGGGAACATTTTACAAGTAGAAGGAAAAATGGATTCAATAGAATTTCAGCAAATTTTGGACGCTAACTTGATGCCATCTGTGAAAAAGTTGAAGTTAAAGAGAGGATGGCTTTTACAAATGGATAATGATCCTAAACACACCTCAAAATGGATTACATCAAGAGGCTATGAATAGACCTTAAAAAAGCAGTGCATGACAGACAGCCCAGAAATCTCAAAGAACTGGAAGACTTTTGTAAGGACGAATGGGCGAAGACACCTTAAACAAGAATTGAAAGAGTCTTGGCTGGCTACAAGAAGCGTTTCCAAGCTGTGATACTTGCCAAATGGGGCAGTACAAGGTATTAACTCTGCAGGATGCCCAAACTTTTGCAGATGCCATTTTTTTTTATTTCTGTTGTTTTGAGAGAGTAAATGATGGAAATAAAATCTAAATTTTTGTGACTTATTATATGAATGCCTAATCTGTCATTTGATGCCTTTTGGAGATTTCTTTCCATCTTTCACTGGCTTCTTCAGGCACATTAATAATTTTTCTACTTGGGGTGCCCAAACTTTCAAGCCCCACTGTATTTTCAAGGCGACAGTAACTGCACCAGCACACTGTCAACAGAATATTCACAAAACACTTACATGTGGAATGTCACACCACAAATACAATGTAGTTTGTCAGATTGTTTAAAACCCTCTGAAACACCCTCACCAAACACCATTCTGACAGCGACCAGATTTGTAACTTTAACAGCAATCGCAAGTCTGCAAAGTTGTAATGGAAAGACCTTTTGCAAAGTATGCACGGTTAGAACTCCTGTCAAGATCTATTTTCTTCATCCTTCACAGAACTACTTCAAGCATTTGTGTATGTATACAACAGAGTGCAACACCATAAATGCCTTCAGGGAGAGAAGTCGAAAAGTGGGTGCCGATATTCCCATTTGATTGATCATTGTTCCTTGTTCCTCTCTATGACTTTTCTAGTGCAGCCATTTGGAACAAGTAGAAACACTTTTATCTTCAGACGTGGTTGAACGGCACGTTGTACAAACAACTTCTTCTTTCAGGCCTTGCCAGGCTTTGAAAATAAATCAGTGATCCCTAAGTAGCACATTTACTCTGAAACACATTTTGAATATACACCCTGTAAATCAAAATTACAGATAATCACCGTAATGAGTTGTCACATTTGCATTCATGTTAACCTCCAGGATAACATGTAAGTACTTAGTCACATACAATTAGAAATTAAAGGCATATGAGGTTTCTTGCCTGGGTCTTCTTTAATAATAGTTTTTGCTACAGTGCTCATAATATACAGTATATATATTCCAGTAAAAGCTAACCTACAGTGCATCTAAAATTCTTTCTTGCATTTGTCATGTTAACATTCATTCAACTATATATCTGATTTTTGCTCTGTTCATGTACGACGGACTGTTCTGAAATGTTTTAGTCTTCTTATTGTAATTTCTGTCTCCCAGCCCTCCCTCCTCTGCATCCTCTCCTTTTCCCATCATCCTGAGTGGCCATAGAAGCCCACCATGTTGTGTGCTGGTGGTGCTGACCGCCTGGCAGCAGTGAGCTCCCCCCTTGTCTTTAGTCAAGAAGTAAAGGAGGGCGTTGAGCCATGCATTGAACGAGGCCAAAGGCCTTGTGATCTTATAGCACATGGAGACCATGGTCATAGTGTGACAGGGGACTCCCTTGGTCACTTTAAGCAGGAGGAAAATGGTTCTAGTAACATGAAAGGGGAAGAAACACAGCACAAAGAGAAGAGTGATGGTGATGATGGTCTTGATAGATTTACGTCTGCGATTGGCATAAGGCGAATTGGCACCAAGGAAAATGGATATCCCCTCATCTCTTTCCAGGGACCTCGACAGTCCATTGCTTCCTCTTCTTCCTCTTGCAACTAATGCTGGGGTAATTCTCTCTCTTCTCTCTGTTCCTCCATGTCGTCCCTCTCCTCGACCTCTGCAGGGTGAGGGGTGAGAGTGCAGAGTCCTAAATATGGTCAGAACAACGTGAGAGTAACACCAAGCAATTATGGAAAAAGGCACAAAAAATCCCAGCAAATGGAGTATGATGCCATAGGGTATGTAATCAGGAAACTCCTTATCTATGGCATCGTCCCAACAGTTCTGGTACTCCGTAATGACCGCTCCCATGTTACCATAGCTTGCATTACCATTTATCGATGATACCTCATGGATTGGGTTGTCAATGCTGCTAGCATTTCCGCCAGGCCCTCCCAATCTTGTCACATGACCAGTCTGAGCAAACCGGAAGATAGGGCAGGTCAAAGCAAACACCACAATCCAAACCAGGACACAAGTGCATTTGACAGCCTTCTTGGTCTCTAGTGTGATGACTTTCATTGGGTGGCAGATACCAAGGTACCTGTGGACAGAGATGCAGGTGAGGAAGAAGATGGAGCAGTAAAGGTTAAAGTAGAAGAGAAAACGGACCAGGCGGCACATGAAGTCCCCAAAGACCCAGCGGTCATGCATGATGTAACTAGCCACAAGGAATGGCAGTGACAGGCCATACATAAAGTCTGTAGAGGCTAGGTTCACCATGTAGATCAGTGAAGCATTCCAGCGTTTGGTCTGGCGGAAGGAACGGTAGAGGATGATAGCGTTCAGGGAGATGCTGAAGAGGAACGTGAAAGAGTAACAGATGGGGAGGAAGATGTACTTGTAGGACTCGTCTATGCTGCAAGATGGAGGCGGCGTGGTGGTGGAGGGAGAGCTGAGTAAGACATGGAGTACTGAGACACTGATGCTGGGAGCAACTCCACCTGTGGATGGCATTGTGATGGATAAAGGGATTTTCATGTGAGTGAGACGTTCAACAAGGCTTGTACATTTGGGGTTCTGTCAAGCTTTTTCTCTGTCATCCTTATACTCTATTGTTTGTTAGTTTTGCATGATCCTGTACAGTAGATTCTCAGATGATTTCACATGATCAGATCCATGAGCGGGTGTTCACCTAGAAATAAAGAGACAAAATGGTCAATCATCTGTACTTATTTAGGGTGTCAATTCAACTGATAGACTATGTCTCAGCTCAATAGGACAATCGGTAGTATTTAAGGTTTCCTTACACAAAATAACCATATCAGTGGTTGCTTTTTATTGGTTTTGATGGTTCAACTTACAACTGGCTAAATATGTCAAGTTTCTACCAATGTGAAACCATCTATAAATAAAGTCTATAAATTATTGATTTATGCTTATAAGACCATCTTATATGCCATCGGGTCTAACACAAACCAACCGGGCCTTCTCCAGGTTACAGATGTGCATTTGACGACCCCCAGACCTCCTTTATTAATTGAAACCTTGCTATAGGTTTTAGAGTGGATTTTAATGATTACCTATTAGCTTTAAAGGTTCCTCATACCAACTCTGAACCAAGATAGGCTGGTTTCTGACTCAAATTATTTTCAAATTAACGGCAAATCCAATGGACTTAAAGACACTTATTACTTTTTATTTTGTAATTTGTTCCTAGGGCTTTCTTGTAAAAGAGATCTTGATCTCAATGAGACTTCTGGAGTAAATAAAGTCTAACTAAAAATTTGTAAGTATTACTAATCAATGCCAGATAGTCATCAACTGTGTTCTGTTAAAAATAGATTCCTTAATTTTCCAGTAGTTGTCTTTTCTTTAAATCCCTTTTAAGAAATAGGAAACATGGGAATATGATAAATGAATCCTCATGACTTTGGTCATTTTCAAGTCAAAATTAAAATTGTCCAGTACTCTGGTTCATGACTGTCAGCTTTGTTTGTACTTTGCGTGCAGTGCTATTTAGCTAACATTGTTATGAATGCTAACAGGCTAAAATAAGATAGCGGACGTGGTACATATAACCTCATTAACAGAATGTCAACAATAAGTATACTAGAATGCTGATGTTAGCATTTAGCTCAGATTATAACCTCTGTCCTCTTGACGAAACATTTTGTTTTCTTGGCTCACATTAAAGGGCAAGAATGGAAAGTAGTGCCTCCTACTTCCCCCCTCACCTTTGAGTGTTTACTAGAGCCTTTGCACAATCTGTTTGACCTCCTGTTGTATGCTGCTGATTCTTAGTGCTTGTTTGCCTTCCTGTGTACAAGGGTATGCTGCTGATTCAGTCTCTTCTCACCCCATTAACTCAGTAATAAGTAACCACACTTCCCCTAGGTTTCTCAATGCACCCTTCTGTACATTGGCCTTGCTCTCACTCCATTCGCACTATGACTCATCGGTGCTGTCTTCACAAACCTAAACATTTTTTCATGTTCCGTATAGATGGGCTACAGCATTATCAAAGTCAACACAAGAAACAGGATTCAGTCAGGCGATGCTTTAGCTCCCAGTTGAAAGCCTCACTGTCAGCTGTAATCCTGCATATTAGCCCGGTGCAACTGTGTTTGTATAATGTTAAGTGAGCCATCGGCAGGTTATACCACCACCTCACTTCAGAGTTCATCTAAATAAGGGTAATAGGTCAACCAGTAACAGGACATATTAACAGTAGGACACAAATACGGTGTAAAAGGTCTATAACCTAAATGTGATCTTACTATTTTTTTTTTTTTTTTTAAGTTGAATGATTCTGACTTAATAAAAAGAGAATACAGCATGACATTTTTGGACCTGCTATTTGGCGTGTAACTGTTACGGCTAAATTAAAAAACCTTTCAGACAACCATATGCATCAAGATGTGTTCCCTTTTAACCACAAATGCGGACTATTTTTAAAAGGCATGATACAAACTTTTAGTTTTTTTGGATGTCTAGCAGACTCTTTAAAAAGTTGCTCACGTTGCGTAACTCGTTGCAGTGAGCATCAAGTCTGCTTCAGTTTCTATCAGTGTTACATTATCATATGCAGTGGCGGAAGAATTCTCAGATTCTTTTATTACGTAACAGTTCTAATACCACATTGTAAAAAATAATCAATCAAGTAAAATAAGTAAAAGTCCTGCATTGAAAATGTTACTTAAGTAAAAGTATCAACAGGAAAATGTCATTAGAAATATTAATAGTAAAATAATTAACTGAAATATTGTTGGGTAGTTTAATTTATCATGAAACAGCAAATTTTATAAACTGCATCTTTTGTGTGCAAAAATCTTAATCTAGAAAGCAACTAAAGCTGTCACATTACTGTAGTGGAGTAAAAAACGACAACACTTCTCTCTGAAATGTAGCAGAGTAGAAAATAAAAGTGGCAATAAAGTAAAGACTTGAGTAAAGTACATACTTACATTACACCGCTGGTCATATGATAATTAAGTCAAAATGGACATTGAAAAGGTGCACTGCATCAAACTATTAACAAATAATCTTTTTATACATTGGGAAAATCTGTTCAGAGAGTGCAGTGATAAGACTAAGCTCTGTTGTGAGAGCAAAGTTTTGAGGTCTTTGTGATGCACCTACTCGCATTAGCTTAGAAACATGGTTACATTTATACGCTTGCAGGAGAGATCTATGAAACTGTCTTTCAATACATGAGATATTGTGGTCAAGACCACCTTAACTGAGACCAAGTCATCACCAAGACCAGAGTGTATCTACGCAGAGTCAAGACCTGGAGCAGACCAGTGCGAGTCCCACACTGCATGACATAATAAAATGTGAAAAAGGCTAACCACAGGCACGCCACAAATTGATCTAAAAGATCCACATTTTCATCAAAAAACACCTTTTATCACCAGTGTATCATGAGAAATGCCTTGATAAAATAACCAAAAGGGAAATTTGTTCTTGACTGTTTTTGAAATACTAAATCCAGAGTACTCTTTATCTAAAATTGAGACAAGACTAAAAATTGATTCCAAGACCCAGACCTTCAAACAGGGGTTTTGAGACAATGACACATGCTACTTTACAAAGCCAACTGGAACCAAGTTACAAAAACAAAATTAATGCAGACTAAATAACCAGTGGTTGCTTTCCATTGGTTTTGCTGATTCCACTTACAGCTGGTTCAAATTGTCCCGTTTGGTTTTTACCAATGGTTTTAAATCAAATCAATAAATTATTGACTTATGCTGATGATACCATCTTTTATACCATCTGGTTTACCACAACCCAACCAGGCTTTCTCCAGGTTGCAGTCTGCATTTGCCGACCTCCAGACCAGACTACTACTGTACATAGCTTTTGATGACCTTGATGTCAACTGTGTTGAATTACAAAAATTAAGCATGTTTTAAGAGTCTGCTAATAGATTTTTATAGCACACAGAAATAAATGGAAACCAAAGGCTGCTTTAAAAGGTGCAAATACATTTTTTCAGAATTTGCTACATCTGTGACCATTTTTCAGTTTGGGAGTTCTTTGATTTTCTCTACGCAGTTCAGCATGATATGTTAGTCAGTGTATAAAGGCCCTTTGAGAACAGAAAGTGTGATCTTTAGACATGGATAAGGTTCAACATAGAGGTTAGCATGAGGTTAATTTAGATTGTATAGGTGATCAAACTCTACTACTGCCCAGGAAATGCACAAGTGGTGACCAAAAGGAAAATATATCAGATTTGATATAACCTTATTGTTAAGCAAAAGAGCTTGTTTTTCCAGCCTAATGTATCATCTGCCTCTGAATTCATATTCAATCTCATTAAGAAATGTTCCAGGACAGATTTTTAAATGTAATTACGATTAGTTATCAATCTTGAGCTGATGTTTTAAAACTGTTTTACAGCTTTAAAAACAATCTAGAGCAAAAATATCCCCTGTAAAATCTTGTGAGCTACATTAGGAGTTTTAGTGTTTGTGTATCAAAATCATAAATACCTGCATCACTGCTGTTAGACAAAGAGCTTACCTGTGCCAGTGAGGACATTTACTCCATATGGCTCTTGTTCTGTTGCCCATCAGAATAATCACAAGAAACCACAATAAAATCTTTGACTTGCAGACGGTATATCAGCAGCTTTTAAAATACACCTTATTTCCTGGATATTTAAGAAGCTGAGGAAACATCAGCCGGAATCAGCGCCGCAGCAGTTTGGGTGATCGGTGAACTTGACAAATTGACCACCTGAGCTTTTACCTTTTTCTGCTGCTTCTCTAAACAGTCTAAGCTGTTTCTATGGCAATGCAGTCCCTCCCTCTGTTCCTCACTGTGTCATCCAATTCTTCTTCCCCGCTTCACCTTTGTCCGTGTGTGTGTGTGTGTGTGTGTGTGTGTGTGTGTGTGTGTGTCTCCATCTCTCCTCACCTGTTGCATGTTTTGCAATAGTGGCTGATCTCCCTAAGAACACACAGACAGATGAAAGGACCCCATCAACACCGGTGCATTTATATACTATTCTAATGCAATTCATTCAACCCTTGTATACTTAACAGTGATCCTCACTATATACACTCACCGGCCACTTTATTAGGTACCCCATGCTAGTAACGGGTTGGACCCCCTTTTGCCTTCAGAACT
>NC_048425.1:8859843-8873317 GCF_013103735.1 Etheostoma cragini
GGAATGCTTCCAGCACCTTGTTGAATCTATGCCACGAAGAATTGAGGCAGTTCTGAAGGCAAAAGGGGGTCCAACCCGATACTAGCATGGGGTACCTAATAAAGTGGCCGGTGAGTGTATATATATATAGATATATATATAGATATAGATATATAGATATAGATATAGATATCTATAGATATAGATATAGATATAGCGCCTGGTTTGGTTTTGGTGCCCAATAGCGACCCCAAATCCCCAATTTTCCATCCAATTAAACATAGTCTACACCGTAGCCCAAGTTAGCAAAAAAATTACCTAAAGTCTTCCCCTAAAATCTATATTCAGTAGTTTGGGAAATCAGGAAGTGATGCACTGTTGCCAACTTCCTGGCTAGATTTGATAACTTTTGAGACCATCTTAGCAACTTTATCTATAAAAGAGACCAAAAGAGGACCTGAGTAGCTCACCTGGCAGAGCGTGCGTGCCCATATGGAAAGGCTCAGTCGGCCAGTGGATTGGATCCAACTAGCGGTCCTTTGCTGTGTGTTAAAATGCCCAACTTTCCAAAAATATATATATCGTTTTTACAGTCTGGGTTAGGGGAAGGGTGAATTTTTATTTAACTCACCCATATGTATTATATACCACGCTTAAAGTTCTTGTTAATTAAGGCTGCCATCACAGGGGGCGAGTACAGACTGTAGGCCTCAGCTCCATCCACGCTCCAACTCGTTGGCCATTTTTGGATTTGCAGACGTAAGGCACTGCCAGGATGACGATGGCCAAAGCTACTGGAAGCTCCCCGCTTTGAGCTTCCTTTTGGGTGAATGCTACATCAGATCCCCTAGACGTGGCAATGTGCTTAGGTTTAGGCATGAGGAGGGGGAGATTGCTTAGGGTAAGAATACCTTGGTAAGCCAATCTGAGGCAGACAGACCACAAGGTACGTCCTTAGATGTCAGCAAGTATAGAGGATCCAATCTAACATCTACCAATTGGAATCTCTTCAGAAACCTATGGGGGACGTAACAGAGACACATATTTTATACAGTTTTTAGTTGAAACAATCCCAATCCGGGAGAAAATATGTTTTCCTCGAAATGTAATTGTATTATTCAATTTAATTTGTTTTAGGAGACAGGGTTGAATTAACTGTACTATAAAAGAATCACATGGTAAATACAACATAATCAATTGTTTAATTAGCTTATAACCCGCCCTTTTTGTGAATTCTGTGTAAAGCTACTGTAAACTCAACACTTCCTGATGTTTCACGCCTACAGCTTACTAGCAACGAGGAACATATAAACGTGCGGAACGTGTTGAGTTTTAATGACAGTAGTTTAACAGCGAACAAAAAAAAAGGCAGTCACTCCATAGCAGCAGTGTGGGGGATAACATGTAGTTCTAAAGGAGTTAGTGCTGTGGGAATGTACATTATACCGAATTTATGAAGATAACAGGTAAACTATTTTTGTATCGTGTATAGTATTTGTTCAAAGCTAAAATATCAAAAACATGTGCCAAGAATTAAACAAAAAATTAACTGATTTGAATATAAAGATCAAAATATCTTCCCTTAGATATAAAAGTTTGGTAAAAAACAATTTTTAATTTGTTGTACGCAAGATCCCATTTAGTTTTACGACTGCACCTAAAAAGTCCACACAAGATACACATGACTGATAATAAAAAGGACATTTTCAGAAATCATCAGACAACATAACGACACAAAGTAGAAAACAGACAGATTGGCAGAATTAGCAGCAGTGGTGGAAGAAGTATTCAGATCCTTTACTTAAGTAAAAGTACTAATACCACACTGTAAAAATACACTATTATGTCAAAGTCCTACATTGAAAATGTTGCTTCAGTAAAAGTTTGTAAGTATCATCAGGAAAATGTACTTAAAGTATTAAAAGTAAAAGTACTCAATGCATAAAAATCCTCTCATTTTTGAAACTGGAAACCTCCCACGTAAGCTCGCCTTTACTAGTTATTTGTTTCTCTTCAGTGACCATTGACAGGCAAAGAAAACAGGCTCCACCCTTCTACAACTGGGATGGCTGCACCTGATTGGACGAATGCTTCACTTGTGGGTCGTCTTCTACAAAACCGACCATAATGGCGGCTCGTCTGGAATATGATCTCTACTTTAGAAAATAGTTGACCGAAATGTGTTACTGAAAACATTTCATGCCAGGAAAAGGCCATACAGTTGCTAAATTGGTCTTGATTACAGAATGACAAGGGGCCGTTTAACAGATTTTTTTGGGAAGTTTTTAAGAAGCGGCGAGCCAAACTGCCCTTTCCTCATTTGCTTAAAGTTGTCTAGATTCAACTTTATGAAAATGAAGAGCCGGCGACTCGACCCCCTGCTTCTCCACAGTCGGCGCTTCTAAACGCTACCAGAATGCATTGAGCGGCTGTTCTAATTGAAATGAATGGGAAGCGGGAAATTGACGCTGACAATGGAGATGTACTGTAAGTCTTCAGGTCACTGCAACAACAAATAACCTGATAGTTAAAGAGCCCCTTTTATGCTCCTTTTCAGCGGCATATTTGTACTCTGGGTCTACTAGAATAGGTTTACATGCTTTGATGACAAACCAACACAGGTTTCTCATACTGCCCATTGCTGCAGCTCCGTCCGACCATCTAAGCTCTTGGCCCAGGAGCCTTCTTGAAAAAAACAGTCTGGTCTGATTGGTCAGCTGGCCCACTCTGTTCTGCTTAGTCAACTAAATACAAACAATCCACTGGGTGTGCTGTGCTTGCTCAGGCAGCACCAATGGGCAGCACATATTTAAAACTGGACAGGCTTTCTCAATCGGTGACATCACTAATTGAGGAATTTTAAACATGAATGTGGGCGAGACATTTCAGGAAGTTGAGGAAAAAGTATTTTCTGTGGTAGAAAAAGCTTGATTTGGAATGAAATGTGTTTATACATCAATTATATACTGTACACAAAAAACGAACATACTAAAAAGGCGTGGAAAAAGCATAATAAGGGCTCTTTAAATGTGTCTGACGGTAATAGGAAAAGTAAACAAACAAAAACATGATGATCCAAACTCACCATCCTCTCATCCAGTTTCGCTGAGCGATTCCATTACTGACCAGATATATAAAAACTAAATTCAATGTAGAAGTGTACAATTCATACATTTTGAATGTGCAAAATTTATTATATTCATTTTTTCCCATTAGAGTTTTGGACCCAGCGTGTAACGGCTTTTAGGATGGTGTGTCAAGGTGGTATCTAAACACTGTATGTCATCCGGTCTTGCTGCAAAGCTGAATTTAACATGACTGAGTGTTAGAAAAATGATGATACATACTTGTTCCCTGATTATTATTAAAACTGTTTGCTTAATAATACCATATTATACTGATCACTCTAAACAAGATTACCATTGAGCCATCGTCTGTCCTTGTGAAAGGCATCGGATGTTTCTGGGGGCAGAACCGGCAGAGGAGATTCTCAGACCCAATGAGATAAACTAACATTGACTTTGTTATGACTTTGTATTAACATCCACTTTGTATAAATAAGCGGCTGTAGAGAGCTTCCAGTTAGGTATTTTGTGTACTGTTCTGTAGTGTGGAAACTGTCTCGTGTTTACAAGTAAAAATGAACTTTGATATAACTTCAGTGGTCTCTGTGTATTCTTGATAATGAAATTATTCTGACACCCAGACCTTAAACTGCTGTGGACACGCAGGAGATTAAATGGGTACTCATCCTCTCGTCTGACTCAGAGCAAGTAGAAAAACAAGCGTATTTCCCCAAAAGATGGCAGCATGCAGGGTTTCCACCAGAAAAGGTGTTAAGCCTGATGGCAAGTGTGTTTGGCCAGGGGCCAGTCACAGACTGATGGCAGCATTAATGTAGAGCCCAACAGTTTCTGTGATAACAGAATCATGGAAAGAATTGCGGAATTAAGAATTTCAAAAAAACTAAAAGACAGATACCACAGGGCCCTGCATTAGGTCAGTGCTAAAAGCTACAGTGCGTAGTTTCTGTCTCCCCAATAAAGAATTCTAAGTACTGACAACACTGTCTTTTGCATCCACATGACGCAAGTCTCTTGAGATTGTGCCCGTGCCCTCTCCCCCCCACCCTCCACGCAGTTGCTAGTAACAAAGGAGTACACGGAGGATTAAATAAACGTGATGGACTCTTCAGAAGAGGTATCTTCACTCAAGTTTCTGCGCGAGAAAGTCGCCGGACAAAAATCTTCTGAACATAGCCGTACTGAGAAATACTGAAAGAGTTGTGTGGAGCTGATAGTGTTAGTTACCTTTGTAGCAACTCATTTGGCAATGGCTTTAATGTAACGGAAGTTTATTAATATCAAAAAGTTACGCACTAAAGTTTACTGGAGATTTTCCAACCGAGCTGCCCTACTTTAACAAGTTCAAAAAAGGTCTTTAAAATAGATTACAAAATTATTCCCAGTGGTTTAGGCCTGGTCTGGGGAGGCAACGTTGGCCAGGTGGGCCCCCAAGCCTGCAATAAAAATAGGGGAAACCCTACAGTGTTCCTTTAAGGCCAACATCCACTGCCTCTGTGTTGTGTCCAAATCAGTTTCAGTTGTTGCCCGTACTGTGTGGCTCCAACATCCTGTCGAGTTTTACACCCCTGCTGGTGGACACTGTCCCAAAATTTCCCTTATAAATACACAACATAGACAATAACATTGAAAAATACTATGCACATGAATGTCATGGTCCTTTCCAGGGAGGGACAGTCTTCACAGTGATTGGCTGTTCAGCCCTAACTGCAGGAAGGACTGACTGAGATGTTTGTGGAGGCCACTGTGGCACCGTCTGACTTACGACAATGTTCACAGACTTGACACTTGTTCAAATGTTTTGTGGGACAGAGCCGCAGGCTCGATGGCTGAACTTCAGACTCACAGCGATGTCAGGTCCTGAACCTCCAGCAGCATGGCGTCCTGCTCCGTCCTCAGTTGGTCTCGCACCTGCAGGCGGCCCACCAGGTCTGAGCTCAGGTCTGACAGGGACATATGGAGAAAAAAACAAAACATCGAGGTTAAAAATGCTGTAATTAAATTAATAGCAGCACTTAAGAGGTGTGGTGCATCCGAGAATTAAAAAAAGTCAAGGCACTTTCTTTTTGCAGTGAAGAATGTTTCATCTGGATTGAGTGTACTTGTTTGTGTGTGTGTGTGTTAGAAAAATGTAACTGTTAAAGTGAATATCTCTTTCTTTGTATCACTTATATTAGCACGTGTGTGTGTGTGTGTACACATACCTTGGATGGTCTGGCTGAGAGACGTGCAGAGAGCTTTAAGGTCCTTAATGCTGAAGTTTTGTAAATCACTGCGCTCCACGTGTCGTCTCTGGACTACAGGATTACTACGAGCTGCAGCCTGAGAGGAAAAAAGACACAAGGAGAGGAGAGAGAAGGAGACGATTGAAGGAGCAGAGAGGAGGTGAGAGAAGGTGGAAGACAAGGAGGACAGGATGCATGGGGAGGAGAAGAGAAGAGAAAAAGAGGAGAAAGGATGGAAAGAGAAGTGAGAGCTCATAAGGAGGATAGAAGAAAATAAGAGGGGAAAGAGGAGGTGGAAAAGAGGAAGAGAGGACAAAGGATGCAAAGAGAGGAGAGAAAATTAGGATAAAAGGAAAGGATAAAGGTAGGACAAAAAAAGAGTAGAGACGAGGTAAGAGTGCAGGAAAGGATGAAAGGAGAGGATAGAGAAGGAGGAATGGATAGGAGAGAGAACGAGAAAAGGCTTAAAAAGGAGGGGAGAGAAAATTAGAAAAGCATGAAAGGAAAAGGACGGAGGAAATGATGAAGGAGGAGCTTTAATGAACTGCGTCTGGGAGTGAAAGGGAGCAGGATGAGGAGTGTATCTCTCACCAGTGTTTTGTGGTCTGTTCTCAGCCGGTCTCTGAGGTTCCTCAGAGTGTTCCGGAAGCCTCTTGATTTGGGTTTCTCCGGCTTGGCAGCAGGCGGAGGGTTCTTATGGGCCTCAACGCTCCCTCTCTTTATCAGCAGGGATGGACAATGGGGTGGAAGCAACATGGAGAGGATATACGTACATGAGGTAAAAAGACAGTGGTGCCGATTAGCTTCAGAGCGAGTAGCAACTCTAGAGTCCTAGTGAGAGACACAAAGTGTCTCCTGTGCTTTCTGACCACAGTGGGAAACTGGTAGCAGGAAAGGTTAACACTCTCCTTGATTTCAGGTTGTTTATGGAGAAGCAGAACCAGGAAATGAGTCAGGGGAAATGCAATGCTGCCTAACAAACCACAGTCGAGCGGACTAATCACAGTTGTTGCGGCCTGCATGGCCGCCAGGATTCTATTTCATGGTATGCATTAGAACCGCTGGCTGAAGCGGTTTGCTGTGCCATAAATTCAACGTTCAAAAATTCTGCCAAACTGCAGAAGTTGTGTTCTTCTTTTAGACCAGGTCACTTGGTGGTAACACGACAACAGTTATTAATCTACACAATAGCACACACAACAACTACCAGGGCATGGAGAAGTAACTGCACCGTTGACAAGCCGCTAGTGGTCACACAGTGAAGTGTTTGGACCCCCTCATAAATAGTTGTGTAAATCAATGTTTTTATTTATTCAGCATCATTTACAGCATTGTACGGACCCTACGCCCTACGTCGGTATTGGACATACCTACTGGACATATTTGTACCCACGGCGTGGATACACACAGAAGCATACATTGGCCTTTACCCGTGTGGTGCTGCTTTCCTTCTGACTGGTCTCTCCCTGCTTCTCGTCCTCCTCTTCACTTTCACTGTCGTTGATGAAGCAGAGCTGAAGATTCATCTGGGTTTGTAGGCTGGAGGACACACAACAGACAGACAGTCTATTATTCACACGTCATCTTCCTAACAATAAAACACCATTTCACAAAGTAAAATGATCACATGTAGGCCGCGTGAAAAGGGGAAACCCAAATAAGCTACTAAAAGCTTTTCAGAGGGGGCCCAACAACAAACATACAACAAAGGATATATAGACACTAAAAACTCAATTGAAAATAGACAAAATACAGATAAATACCACAAAATACAGAGTAAAAAAATGAATAAAAACAATTCCATTCACAATAGACTTAAAAGGGACATATCATGCTGAAGGTGGAAGGAGGCCTTGGGGAAGGTGGAGATATTATATCTCCAACCTGGCCTGCGAACGCTTCAGGATCCCCCAGTCAGAGCTGGTTAATGGGTTTTGGGAAAAGGAAGTTTGGGGTTCCTTGCTGGAGCTGCTTCCCCCATGACTCGATACCGGATAAGTGGAAGAAGATGGATGGATGGATGGATGGATATTATGCTAAAAGCTCCAGTTTTAACAGTTTTTTATATTCTCGGCTAAGTGTTACGCAACTCTAAGCCAGCCTTCTATGATTGGTCATCTGCTCCAATTAGGCAGGACTAACGAGGTTTTTTTCCCCCACCACTGCGGTCTTAACATTGTCACATGTAGCTACATGCTAACGACAGTAAAATGTCATCTTGACAGCCAGTGTTGTTAAATTCTCTCTAACTTGGGGTCACATCACTCCTGAAATCTTTTCTGTTCATGTTGTATAGAAGGTTTTCATCGCCGTGACGTTCTGGGCGGTAACCCCGATGCGCGGCCATATTGAAGGCCCTTGGTGTAAACAACTGAACAGCGTAGAGGGGAGTATTGTGCACTTTGGATACTTTAAGAGAATGTAGCCATGTCTAAACAACAGAAGAGTGTCCAAGATGAAAAGGTTTTTAGGGAAGGACTTGGACCACAAGAAAAGGAGCGATTGTTCGAGAAATTACGGTTTATTGTTAGTGCAGATCCCTACTAGCTGGCTCCCTCTTCTTGGAGCCATGATGATCCGGTGATTCTTCCTTCAGTTGCATATCCCGATATAATCAACTACCTGGTTTTCTCTCCGAGCCCATACACAGCAACAGACCTTAAATGCTACAAAAGGTTTGGAGGCCTATAACCAGATGGTGTGTGGATGATTGAGGGAGATGCAGTACCAAGTTATTAACGGTCGTTGTGTTGTGAAGGCCAAAGTAAGTAATGCAATAACGTCTTTACTCAACCTAACGACTGTATATCACTGCGTTAATCGAGGTGTAGCCAAGTGACTCTCAATCGTTTTTTCATTTCAAAGACCACCAGTTTGCTCTCTACACTGTACACTATCTGAGTAAGCGCCTCCTTTTGTCTGATGACTTCTGGCATTCCTCTCCCTGGTTTTTAATAACTTTTGGAAGTCGATAATATTCCAAATGTTTTTTTCCTCGGTCTGATCTATTGGTACAACCTAAAACACGGAAATAATTAAACAATTTCCTTGATGACGTTTGGGATCTACTTCAGTGCTTGTGCTTTGTTGTGATGCGGAATGTCCAATATGGCAACTTCTGGTCTGATGACGAGTTGTCAAAACACTTTATTTGGTTTAAAAGCCTTTATTTGCCAAATTTTTTAAATTTCTGCTTTTTTCCTTTTATATACTGAATCTATACAGTACATGGCAAACTTCAACATTGCATGAATCAGACCCACCACACTCGCAGCTTGTGTGTGTGTGTGTGTGTGTGTGTGTGTGTGTGTGTGTGTCTCTGTGTGTGTGTGTGTGTGTACCGGGAGGTGAGTGCCAGAACGTGGCTGTTGCAGGCATCGTCTCCATCCTCCCAGCTCTCGGCTCTCCTTCCTCGGTCCTCCGCCCAGCACACTGGAGCTCTGCCTCGCTCCAGAGATACTCCGCTCTGTGTATGTTACAGAGACGTCGAAATACAGAAATTAGGGCTGCAAACATTCATCAATTAGTTATACTACTATTAAATTCATTTGAAGCAATTTTGATAACCGATTCATTGGTTTCAGAGTTCTTTTTAATTTAAAAAAGTCAAAATGCTCTGATTTCAGCTTCTTAAATGTGATATATTTTTTTGTTTCTTCTCTCCTCTGTGGCAGTTTACTCAATTGTTTTGAATCTTCGACTAAACAAGAGATTTGAGGACGTAATCTTGGGGATTAATAAGAGAAAATAACCAAAAGGATAATATACAAAAGAAAATAATTGTTAGTTGCAGCCCTAAAAGAAAAACATTGCCTTTTCTTTGATTTAAAGTTAAAAAAATGTAAAGATTATTTTTGGGCATTTTAGGCCTTTTTTTAATAGGACAGCTGAAGACATTAAAATTGGGGAGAGGGAAAGGGGGGAGAGGAGAAAGGACAAGCAGCAAAGGGCCGCAGCGTCGAGGAGTAAAGCTCTATATATGGGCGCCTGCCACACCAGGTTACCTAACCAGGCGCTCTCATTTTCTTTTTTCATTGGTGTGAGGGCTATTTGCATCTGGGATTTCTTTAGAATGCCTGTTCTGTAGCATGGTGACTGTGGTTAGCTAAGCTAAGCTAGTGTAGCTTTGTGAGACAGTGGGTCATGTTGTAACTGATAACAAACTGGGTCAGAATAAGGGTTTGACCCACATCACTGTGTTTATCTGAAGATGGAACATGTCGTGTAAACAACTTTGGTTCCTGTAAAAGCTGTGAGACGTGTGTCAAAGACATACCTGCTGCTGGATGTCCTCTCATTTACTCCGATCAATTTAGGGCAGCATTGATGTTAATTTTCATTGGCTATTAATCTGTTGATTATATTCTTGATTAGCTGCTTGCTCTATAGAATGTTAATGAGAGACTTACTTAAATGTCCTCTTTTATGCACAACTCAAAAGATATTTAGTTTACTGTCACAGAAAATATTCACATTTAAGAAGCTGGAATTTTAATTTTTTTCATTAAAAAGAAATGACTCAAACCGATTATCCAAATAGTTGGCAATTAAATTTAAAGGACAATTCTGGCGAACAATGAACCTAGGGGTTAATAACACATGGGAACCGAGTCAACCGTTCTCTGAGATATTTTCATGCTAAACGAATGTGACCAGTTTCAGTGCAAACCGCTAATTAGCTTGTAACGCTAGTCGTCGAGGCACTAGTAAGGTAAAAAGAAGCTGGAATTTCTATACCACTAATAAGGCTAAAAATAGTACATAATAATGTTTTGGTTGCGTCTTAAGTTGCTTCTTCTGCACTACATGCTCAACATGCATGCTGTTATTCAAGATACTTTTGTGTAAATAAAGAGTAGTGTGTATCTTTTCTTGACATCAACATCACTTCCTGAGATCCTCCATGCCGGCTGGAGATGCGTAACACCTGTCGATACCAGCTTTAGCGCCAGATGTGGCATTAATTACTGACAAAAGGTAAGCAACTAAACCAACAGTCATGGGTATCAAAGTCACAGATTTTATTAGGCAGCAACTCACATCTGCACTCAACTCACATCAGGTAGTGACAGCGTTTCTGACATTACGTTGTTTTTACTACCACATCACATTGTGGGATACTTAAGCTGGCGTATTGTCCAGTGGTTGCATACTGTAATATTTCCCGTACTATTAGTTTCTTACTAAGATTTCTGACATCCTTAAAAATCTCACATACTGTTTTAGCTACTAAATAGTATAATAGTGTGCAATATCGGACGCAACCTTGGACTTTTTCCTGCCAGTGTTCCATTACTGATAATAAAAGTGAGGCCACATTTCCATTGTTACGTTTGGGTTTTGAAACGGAGTTGTCAATGTTGCCTCGGTTTGCAGCCATTGAGACTTAAAGCGCAACACCGCAGATTTCAAACGGGTCAGAAGTGTTTAAAAATGTCTCCGGTTTAGGGGCTCTGGAACGCCAGAGCAGAGTGAATGTGAGGTGTAAACGTAGCAAAAGCTATTCTTTTCTGAGCGTTCCCTGGACTAAACGCCACTGACCTTTGCCCTCTTCTCCTTATTCTCCTCTTCCTGCTTCTCCAGCTCGGCGATGCGCAGGCTTAGCGCCTCCCAGTGCATGATGGGAAGGCCCAGACTGTCCTCGCCGTAGCCCTCCTGCCATATCAGCGCCGCGCCCTCCGAATCTTCATCTTCCTCCTCGTCGTTGTCAGCCTCTTCATCACTCCTCCTGTCGTCTTCTGCCTCGTTACTCTCTTTCTCTTCCCGCTGTTGCTCCTTCTCTCCCTCCATCTTCTACAGGGCTAAAACAAGCATTCAGATCCTTTACTTAAGTATTAATACCACACTGTAAAACATACTCTGTTACAGGTCAAAGTTCTGCATTGAAAAGGTGTTAAAGTATGGAAGTATTATCAAGGAAATGTACTTAACGCAGATTAATTAAGTGATGAGTGAATAGATAGATACATTTTCATGTAAAAAAGGCACAAACTGTTTTTCACCAGAATGAAGCAATACAGCGTTTGATGCTCAACATTTCCCAGGGGACGACCCAGACACCCCGGCTATAGTACCCCCATAATGTTAAAACAAACGTTTCGGCTAGATAGGTAGGGTTCTCAACCCCCCAAATGTTGAACCCGAAGTTACCCTGGTCTAAACCTAACAGTTAAATTAATAGCCTACACAAAATGTCAAATTGTTAGAAAGAGAAACTTCCTGGCAGTGGTGGAGTAAACGTTACTTGGACTCATGCCCTCAGTAACGTTAGTTTAAAAAAGAAAAAAAAGACACAACGGCCCTGCCGAAATTCAAAGGTTGAGACTAGCAGCGTGTGTTTGATAAACCTGAGAATAGCGTGTATGTAGCCTAACACACAAAACGGTTGTTAGTTGTTAAAAAAAAGAAGTAACTTACCACTTTCTCTCAAATAAAAACACAACTCTTCTGCTCTCGCTCTCGGAGAAGTAGTTGAGAGTTTTGCCACATAACAGCTAGTTAGCTCCGCTCCGTCCTCAACTCCTCCTAGTTATCTTCCCCCGTACCTTCCCTTCCTTTACATCAGGAGTTTCACTCCCTCTGCCTTTGCCTCAACCAGGCAAAAGAAGCGAAAAGGATGAGCCGTTCGGGTCTCACTTGTCTCAGCCTGCACTTACACGGTGTCCTTGCGGCGCTTGTTTTTTCCCGGCTATCATTACTATGCAAAATATCCACTCTTTCTTGGTCCTTACAAACAAACAATGGAGACACAAACTTCAGGAATTTCACGCATAGGACAAAGTTGTCAATGGGAAATTCAACTCTGGTACTTCCTGTCGCCGCCTATAAAATAAACGCCTTCTTGAGAGTTAGCTAATTTAACCTGAACGCAGCTAGCTGACCCCCCGTGATATATTGGGCTAATAAGAAACTCCAATAAAGATAAATAGGCAAGTGTTAGCCTATTATTGAATTCCCACAAATTTGTAGCATATATAGTTAATATTATATCCAGTTAAATGTTTATAATTAATGAAATAATTGATAAACCATGGAAAGTATTAGACTTCTAATCAAAGTACCCTTTGTTAAACTTATTGGACAAATTGAAAAACAAAATCTCGCACATTTCCGGTTAGACTGGATCTGATCAGTGTTAGCTTGACGGAGTCAGGAGAGGAGGTGGAGGTGGAGGTGTCTTGTTTCACTCGTTTCTTCTCTTCTGTCCAGATTCAAATGTGTGGATTAAACGGTCGGTGGTCTGATTAATAGATAGATAGATAGATAGATAGATAGATAGATAGATAGATAGATAGATAGATAGATAGATACTTTATTGATCCCAGGGGAAAATTCAAGGGCCCTGTAGTTTATGGACATAACACACAACATACACATACATCATAACAGGATGATAAAAACAAATAACTAACAAAAAACAAACAAATCCACATGAATAATATGGACAATAAAAGAACAAATACTAGATAATCTCAATAAAAAAATACACCTAAATGTATGATGGATAAGCATGAGACATTTGCAGTGACAGGGGAATTATATTGTGCATAAGGTGCTCCATGGCAAGGTGCTTAATGAGAGTGTGTGTAATGGCAGTAGTGCAAATCAGTCCAATAGTGCAAGGATAAAGGCTAATATAGACAGTAAAGATTGTAAACAGTGTAAATAGTGTAAGCAGTAAACAGTGGACTGTACATTACTGGCCCCGGTTTACTGCTCACACTATTTACAGGGAGGAATTACACACAGACGGCTCTGGGTCTCTCCATGTAAAAACTACATGAGAGTTTTAATACTGTTGTCATTCAGACATTTAACACCATGTTTTGTCTAGGAAAAAAGAGAAGGGATGTAAATTTAGTGATTTACAAAAATTGATGTTTTTTTCCCAACAAGTTCTTACACGCAGGTGAAAGGTGGCACACACCCTGGATATGTCATCATACCTGCCGCCTGCCAACTCTTTTTGTAGTGGAAATTAAGTCACTTCTTAAACTTCTTACTTTACTAATACCATTTTTTTTAAAGCGACAAATTTGTCGGCTTTTATAAAAATGTAGTTGTTGAGCTTCCTTAACACCATATAGGTTGTGTATCTTGTATTACTGTTGTCAAACTGCTGTGGATGTTTAGCCAGTCTGTGGTAACCAGTGTCCTCTTCTACCAGTGGTGTGCTGGGGGGGGGGG